>NC_086319.1:249304792-249604792 GCF_036172605.1 Pelobates fuscus | reverse complement strand
TTTGTTAGAGTTATTTACTAAAGAGAGAATTGTTGGGATTTTAAATTCGAGACCAAAGCAGCAGAAATGTCTCCCAGTCAGCTATGCTTCCAGGTTGGCTACTTTGACTTCATATTTGAAATACAGCAATTGTCACTTTAGTATAAGCCTAAGGTTTCATAATATACTGTACTGCTTCTAATCTCTCCAGTATTCTTTTTCCTCTATCGGACCACCATTTGCTGACTTTTGACATTGGCATACCCAAGACCCAATTGACACCACCATCTGAACATCAGTCTCACAGAAACTTCCAATGTCTTGACCTAGAGCATTTCCCACTCACCTCCAAACTCTTCTTTTACCTATCTCAAACCTCACCTGTCCTAGCTCTGCAACCTCCTACAATTCCACCCTCTCCTCTCAACTAGACATCATGGCACCTCATACATTTAAATGCAGCAAGCGACCCAAAAATCAAGCTTGGCACACCAAACTGACTCGATTCCTCCAAAAATGCTCCAGAATTGCTGAATGCTGTTGGAGAAAGTCTCACTGTGCGTCTGACTTTCTCCACTATAAATTTATGCTGCGCTCATACAGCTTGGCTCTTTTCTCTGCAAAAGTAAGTTACTTCAATACCCTCATAATCACACTCTCCCACGAACCCAAATTACTATTTCACACATTTATCTCTTTTCTACGCCCTATTGTTCCTCCTCCATCTACTAACTTGACCGCTTCAGACTTTCCAACACACTTCACGGACAAGATCTCTACAATTAGAGAAGAGATCTCTCATATTTCTTCTTCCCCTAACCTCACTCCCTCTGCTGTTCTATGTTCATTAGCACCTGCTACAGCGGAAGAGGTTTCTGCTCTGCTCCAACCCTCCTGCCTCACCACCTGATCCCTAGATCGTATTCCCTCACATCTCATCTGTACTCTGTCTTCTTCACTTTCTTTACCTCTTACTAAAATTCTCTCTCCTCTCTGGCAGATTTACATTGCCCATCAAATATGCAACTGTAACCCCAATACTAAAGAAGCCCAACCTTGACCCCAACACCCCATCCAACTACCGTCCTATCTCGCTACTACTTTTTGCATCAAAGATCCTTGAAAGAGTTGTGTATGTGAGATTGACAGACTTACTCAAGTTCAATTCTCTGCTAGACCCGCTTCAGTCGTGCTAAGCACTCTGTGGAAAAAGCACTGACCAAAGTATCCAATGATCTACTCACTGCAAAATCTCGTGGTCACTACTGTATCCCGATTCTCCTTGACCTTTCTGTGGCTTTTGACACCATTTATCATCAACAGTCTTTTCTCATCCTCCGCAATATCGGTCTACAAGATATTGCTCTATCCTGGTGCTCCTCCTACCTCTCCCAGTGTTTCTTTTTCTGGCTCTGCTTCTTCTCCCAAACTCCTCTCTGCTGGTGTCCCCCAAGGTTCAGTCCCCTACTGTTCTCCATCTACACCGCCTCCCTTGGTAAACTCATTAGCTCCTCTGGCTTCCAATATCATTTCTATGTGGAAGACACGCAAATCTGTCCTCTCCTGATCTCTCCTCGCCCCTCTTGACTAACCGACAAATTTTACCTAAAATGAAGGCAACTGGATTGTCAGATTAACGTAAACTGACTTGAGGTATGGAACAAATTAGCTCAGTAAAGCACAGATAGTTGTAACGTCATCTTAAGTCTAGTGTAATACCAATTTGAGAGCGTTGCTGTTTCTCCTCTTCAGATCTAAGAAATGTTTCCAACAGCTTCAGATCTGTCATATAATCTTCCTTGTCTTTTGGTGAACTATAGGCACATGGTGAAGAACGATATCGAGACCTCAATCCACTGCTTTCTGCGAGACCATGATTGCTTGCATATTGCGGTGAGCCTGGAGCAGGGCTGTAACTCTGCATCTAATAGCAAAGACCACAAATAATAATAAAATAAAAAAAAAAAATCTTATAAATATTTAAGCATACATGATAATTGGCAGAGACATTTCTTTAACAGGATTCTACATACAGAATTCCCATCTAAGAAATATGACCATTTCAGGTGTTTCTATCTAACTTTTCTTCCAACCCATTGGGAGACTCATTCTGGTAAATGGGGTTTGATTTTTTTTCATAAACGTATGTCTTATAAGAGAGAACACTGCTTCTATAGTTAATGGCTCTGTTGGAGGTTGTGCACAAGCTGCACACACACACACACACCAAGTACGACCAGGACAAAGTTTAACGCAGGTAGGTCAGAATTGAGATGATATAACTCCAGTGACTTACTTTCTGTTGCAGTTATGAGCCACGCAAATGCATATTATTGGTGCAAGGTATTCTTTGCAAAAATGCAAGACTACTTGGGTAGAGTATTCCTTTAATACTAGCCTAATCAACATATAACACTATGCTTAAACACAAACCAAAACAAGCATAATTAAATTAAGTTTCTACTTCAATAAGTGAACTTTTTGAAAAGAACTACTAAAAATACAAAAGTTTTATTTGCTTTGTATAACAGGAGCACAAGGAAATGTTTTTCCGAGACTGATGATATAACAGCCATGTTTAGGGCTAGAGCATGCAGACAGAAGTTCAACAGTGATATGCATTTTATGCTTAAATCAAGTTCTAGAGTACACTTACTTTGGAGAAGCTACTATTTGATGAATAAGGCAAAGCAGATGAAAAGGAACCACCACTACTAGGCAACATGGTCTGTATTGGAGGACTGTACCCACTAATGCAGCTATTAGAAAACTTTGGGTTGGCACTAGGTGATCGGGATGGACTGAAGCTTAACACATTCTGGCCTTGCATGCTGGGTGATGGCGTAGACATTGGAACATTTTTCACAAGATCTCGTGGTGGAGAGGCCTGTACAACTGTAATAAATTAGGAGTTATTTTACAACATATTCCACAGTGACAATTTAAGGATGACATCAGGTGCAACAAACAAAAGATACATTTAGACATACATGCAACAAAAAGAAGTTGAAGACTTTTCCTGTAAATCTATAATCTAGTATCTTTTATACAGAGTAGCAAGAATGGACAGCACTGTTCAAGTACTTTTTCTTAATTGTATTAAAGTAGTAGATGGCTCTCCTACCATAAAGAGTTCTTTTACTATATAAACATTTTAGCTCCTGAGCGGAGCATGCTGTTCAGCCAAGGCAGATGCACATTTTGTGGCTACCACAAAACCACTCTAAAACAAGTCTTATCCTGCCCTTTGAACAGAAAGTAGTCCGTATCTTTCCTCTGGGTGGGCTCCGACTAATTGATGCCATTATTCCGGTCACCAAATTTAAAATGATCATGGTGCATTACTCAAAAACTAGGTGCAACATAAGATGGCCGCCGCGGAACAGACAGAGGCTACCACCTTCACTTGATACTGAAAGCCCACCTAATCAACAGAGGTCTGCCAACTCCAGAACATTGCACCCTAATCCCAGAGTCCTCTGCCATTGCCACTTAACTTGACATTCATAATCTCCTGCAGGATCTGCAAAAACTGCCTGCTGCCAATATTGAGGCCGTCAAGGTGGACGTTCAAACGCTCTCAGACCGAATTTGATCTATGGAGACATCTCAGACTTTCAAGCAGCCCTATCTACTCTACAAAACCCAGTCAGATACCTCCAATATGTCCAAGGTACTACACAATATGTCACTACACAAATGGCCATTATGGAAGACCACAACACGCGCAACCACATAGAAATAAGGGGCACCCCTGATGCTATTACTCATGAGGAACTTCCACATTGCCTTTGTCGTCTAGTTGCATCAATACTTCTGTCTGCGCAGGCCAAGACGATTGCCTTGAACGGGGCATGCTGCGAGCCAAACATGCTCCACATACCGTGGAAATAGAGGTTATAGTTAGGTGCCCTTCTACACATGCTAAAAGCCTCCTTATGTCAGCTCTTCGAGGCAAGACGCCATACAGTTTTGAAGAGGAAACTCTAACCTTCTACCAAGACCTAACCATAGCCACACTACAGTGGCGCAGATCTCCCACACCTATCACTAAACTACAGAGAGCAGGCCTAGAATACCGGTAAGGAACGTCCCGGTCCCTTATGGTCACATAACAAGCCACCTGCTCTCTATGGCTGCAGAGCCCTTCACATTCCTACAGTCACTAGGCCTGTACACCATCAGCCCTAAGATGACTGTTCAGCCCACGACCCATGAGTGGGATCCCAGTTTAGGGACTACTTTTGTTCCAAGGGGATGCTGGGGACTCAGGGAGAAACCCGACTAAGGATACTGCGTTAGGGAGTGGTGAAGTTGCCCTGTGAATTCTCACGCCCTGTGTTTCTGGGGATTACATGTTCTTCCTACTGTTCATTTATTCTGTTGTTTGTTTATTTCACTTGGTCACTCTTTTCTTTCGGTTTTGCATTGCTGACATCTAAAGTTTGCCTTGGTTGAAAAGGCTTTATTGCCAAGCCCCTAAAGTGCATGGTTTTCTTACTCTCACACGTCCACCCATATCAGTGAACGTATTCATACCCCTTCCCCCCCCCATCCCATTGCCTCCTTTTGGTTAGGGGTAGACCCTTACATATCTGCCCATTTACTAAATCCTGCAACATACATACAGGCATTCTTTTCGAACTCACTGAACACAAAACATTTTCTGATGCACTGGCGCAGCTGCTTTTTAATGGTTCTTTACTCTTGCTAACCTAAAACTTCAAAAGTTCAGGCTATTTCTCATGGGGATGTTTTCTCTTGCTATGTCAGGTGATTTAACGTATACCAATAATGCCATGCTGTATTTTGAATCACCTGTCAAATATTTTTAAAAAAAAATTATAGTTCCTCTTCTAAAAAGACCTCTTATGTGGAGGGGCTGAGTGACATGTTGTTCCTATACAGACACTCATCCTGCAGTCAGATAGGCTTGCAGAAGCATTTATGAAATGTCATCATGATTCTGGCACACACACTGATACCTTCAAACTACTACAAGAGCATCATTGTGATTCTCAGTCAAATACATCACATGTACATGCATTCCAGAAAACTGCTTAAAAGGCTAAACTCTGCTCACATAAGTCATCACACAGAAGACTCTGATGCCTGGCAAGGATATAGTTAACCAAGATGTCCCTCAGACATCAACTTGTTTGAGCAGAGGTATGAGGAGATGAATCAGTTATAACTTGCAAGTGGGAAGGAGTTATATTCCTTACTGGACATTTTTAAAGTCCAATAAGTGGTTATCGGTCTACCATGGATGTCTTCACCCATGTGCATGTTCTGCTGCTATATAAAAGGAATACATAAAAATATAGATATCCTTACAAGCAGCACATCTCCTGCATATATAAGGACATATCACAAGATTTCATTAACAACTGAAAACGTAGATTGTATTAGAAAATATGTTAGTGGTTACAGTGCATGGATTGATCCTTTAACCCCTTAAGGACCAAACTTCTGGAATAAAAGGAAATCATGACATGGCACGTGTCCTTAAGTTAAACTTGCCTGTAATTCAACTGCTTCCCCTCTTCTGAGATCAGTTATGATGACTCAGTTATGATGCGTGGCAATCACTACACACTACTAATTCATTGCTTCTTTATAAAAACCATTAAATTGGACACTATAGGTGCCCCAGAACACTTTACCCCCCTCCCCACCCCCATCCACCCCCCAAATCCCAAATTCACCATGCAGCTTAAAAATATTGCATTTATTTCAATGACCTCAGCTCAGGAGTTTGGACAGCAGCACTTTTTTCTCCCTATAGCTAGGGGCCAGCCACCTACGCGGTCACCAGGGCACTAGCATTCGTAATACACATTTGTATTCCTAACACTATAGTGTTAATTTAGTCAGACTTCAAATACAGTATACAATGAAATAAATAAAACTGAATTAAAATTATGAAGCACCAATTAGACGATTTTCTAATGGCAACCAGCAGGAGTAGAATTTAAAAGGCAGTGGCATATATTTTACCATTATTTTGTTCACACTTACACGAGTCAGGTACTCCAAGTAGCTTTTGCTGGGTTGGACTCATAGCAAGGCTCGGAGAGGTCATTGTGTATTTGAAATAATGGCAAAAATCATACAGTGCATTCATGCTGAATACAAATGCAAAACCTAATTCTGGAGATGAGAAAGAAGGGTAAAAGGGGGAAGAATTAGTAAAGCAAAATTAAATGTAATCAAACATCCTGGCGAACAACAAAATAGATTATTTTATACAGTTTCAGTACTGGTCTTCGCACAGGAATTAAAAGGCACTCTAAGCACCATAACCATTATAGCAGATTGCATTGGTTATGGGAAAAACAGGCTGTGGGCTCTGCCCTGCCAAGTTATGTTAAACCTTTATCCTGTCACCTTGCAATTGCCCTACCTGGCCTTAGCACCGGGAGAAATAATTACAGTTCCCTTCACTTTCTCCTGGCGAGCAGAGATTTGCACGAGAGCGGAGGGACGGGCTGACAAATCCAGGTTCCAGGACATCGCGGCCTGGGATTTGTCAAGCCGTGGTCTAGGGCACGTAGTCTTTCACTGCCATTCAAAGTTGGATGGACTAATCGGTTATAGAATTTCACATATGTTTTGCACCAAAGAGCTGTAGTGGTTATGGTCTCTAGTCTGCTTCTTTAAAATGCAATACATGCTTAAAGGGTTTTGCAAATTCCCTTTGTCACTTAGCATCTTTTAAAGTAGACAAATACCACAAATGGTATAGTTTCAACTCCAGATCTTTGCATTGCATTACAAGGCGCTCCCTGAGTGGGGACTAACCAAAAGGCAAGCTACTGAGTTTCTACAAACTTTTGCCCATTTCATGATTAAGATATTGAAATAAAACACCTATTACGTGTGTTAAACAATGCTTTGGTTTATTTTTTTTCTAGTGCAGTGTGCCCTAACTAAAATGGATTGAGAAATCATTTATATGATGCTTTTTTTTTTCTTTTAAATATATATTCTGTCTCTCCAACTCTACATACTCTGGGTTATTTATTAAAGTGAGAATTGAAGGAGAATTTAAAATCTAACTCCAAAGTAGCTTAGCTGGAAGCATAACTGACATGGAGAATGACTAACCCTGACTAACCAATGAAAGAAAAAGGCAGAGCTCAAGAAAAGTGACAGTTTCCCTTTAAACCTTTCCCAATTATCTTTTTTTGTCTCCATAGTATTTTCATATACAATTAATGTGAGAGACAGAGGTAAATCAGCATAAAACAGTCTCTTGAACATTTTTATCACCAATCCAAATCAAATTAGGAGGTAACATGTAGGTGTTTACATCACCATATTTTGAAATGGATGCACATTATGTTCTATAAGGCTTGACCTATTTTTGGCTGATGACAAAAACCAGGAAATCTGACTTACCAATGTACCACAGCGGCCAGTCTGAAACACTGAAGTATGAACTAATCATTTTACCGGACCTATGATAAATCAAACAACATACAATAATTAGGAATATTCTTGAATGAAAAATCTATGTCGTGCTACTTCTTTAAAATCGTTTTTAAAAATATATATAATGGAACATTGGACTCACATTTCTGAGTAAAGCATCCCTGCTAATGATGCATTCAGGAGAGCCCATGCCAAAATTACTTTCTTCTCATTGGCTTCTTTCCTCCTCTTAATGGTTGTGTCGATGAAGAAAGTGTTTTGACTTTGCAAGTCTGACATTTCTAAAACAAACAAACAAAAAATAAAATAAATAAATGATGAAATTACATAAGATCCAAAAAAAATAAACAGCGGTTGGTTAGAGATTATACTTGTGAATTCAAATAAATTGAGTTCATCAGAATTCTGCAATTCTGAAATGCTAGATCGACATATTATTTGCCTGAACCACAATTTCTTTGAATTAACTATTTGTATTTGCCCAGCACAAGTCTGGTAAATAGTTACTGCTTAAGATCACCCGTTTTAAAATACATACACACACACACAGTAATTTTAGCACATATATTTTAAAATGTTAAGAGTGCTCCTTTAAAGAAAAAACAAAAACACCTAGTATGACGATATACATGAAAGGAAGTACTAGCAAAAATAGCAAAGGATGAGCATTGGTCTTGAATTTCCCCAACAGAAATCCATTGCGATGGATTATGAGAGCAGGCATGTTATTGTGCCTAAATCCGTGATGGACCTTGTGAAAAGTTCTGTTAAATCGGTGATTTGAGTCTCTGTATGAAAATATAAAAATGATATGGTATCTGCCAGAAACCATAAGCTAAAGTCATCAGAAGCTGAAGAAACAAGTGAAGAATAACATGGTGATATTGAAGTAGGAGAGCATCAGGTTAAGAACATTTCATTAAGGGTTACTTACTAGTGTGAATTGATAGAACGTCACAATTTAGGTTTAAATAGCTAAAATGAAAAATGTGCAAAACCGCCATGCTTTCAGTTCTCATTTGACAAACTCCAAACACTCACACGTTGGCAAATAACCATGTCTTAATACTTCTCTCACAACAAACAAAGAAAAATGTAAGGTGACATTAGCAATGAATAAATACCTACCAGAATTTTTTTTAAATTACTAAGATAAAATATTTTAAATGACTTCTTAAAAGTACCATTACACTGGTGCCCTCTCAGGTAAAATGTCAAACTTTTTGCAAACAGTTTGACAACTTACTTAGTGTGCGCCCAAACTGCTGGGAAGCTTTGCACGGAGCCTAGTCCAGGTGTACATGGAGGCTTTCGTTGGCAGAGAGCACTCAGCTGAAGTTCTCTGCCAAAGAGCCGGCATTACACAACACAGGCCTTAAGCTCAGTAGAACCAATAGAAGCTCCCTGTAGAAGTTTACCTCTACACACAAGGCAGCGGGTACATGGAAAATTCAAGGAAAGTTGTCAAACTTCTTGCAAACAGTTTGACTATTAGAATTGGAGGATACTAGACACTCCTGGCACCATGGTCACTACAACAGGCTGTAACGGTCCTGGTGATTCCGATATTTCTTTAAGCGGTTCAAAACTATGCCCAGTTAAAATGAACTGAAGTAGTTCTGGTGTCTAGTGTCCCTCTAACTAGTCAAAGCATTGTATTTTGGGTTAATTATCTTGATTCTTGGACCGTGCCTTTCCTACCCTTCTTCCAAACTACTGAACCAGAAGCGGCTGTGCTTCCCATCCTCTCACCCTTCTTGTGCCATCCTTAACACATACCTTCAACTGCCATCTTTCATCTGGCATTGTCCCCGCTCCCCCTAAACGTGCTACTGTTGTACCAGTCGTTAAAAAGTCATCTCTTGACCAGTCTTCTCTTTCCAACTATTGTCCAATATCCCTGCTACATTACTCCTCAAAACTTCTGGAACTACTTGTCTTTCCTTACCTGACTTGCTGTCTCAATTCCAACTCTCTCCTGAACCCTCTTCAATCCGTCTTCCGCCCTTTTACTGAGACTGCTCTGATTAAACGGAACAAACGATCTAATCACAGCTAAATTCAAAGGCCACTTCTCTATACCAATTCTTCTTGACCTCTCTGCTGCCTTTGACTGTTGATCATGTCCTCCTTCAAACTCTCAATCCCGCGGTCTCTAACACCAACTCCTGGTTCTTGTCCTTTATCTCCCAAAGTTCATTCAGAGTCTCCTTTTCCAATGATACCTCATCCACTTGTCCTGCCTCTGTCCCCCAAGACTCTGTTATTGGTCCCATTTTGTTTTTGCTTTGCACTGCCTCTTACCAACTCCATTGGAGTCTGCTACAATCTGTATGCTGATGACACCCCCAGATAGATTTAGCTCTCCTTCCCTGATCTTTCTCCCACTCTCCTACAATCTGTCACCAGTTGCCTTTCTTCCATCTCTGACTGGATGTCGTCTCGTTTTATGAAATCCTTCTAAAATGGGGCATCCTATTTTTCCTCCTTATAATACTAGTACTCATCTTTCACTCTCCCTGCAAGTTGATGGTACCTGCATCAGCCTGTCCTTGCAAGATCGGTCTCACATTTACACCTCATGTAAAGTCTGTTGCCACATTTTGCCGATTCCACCTTGAACCACTGCCTGCGTTCATCCTTTCCTTACACAAGATTGATTACTGTAATTCTCTCCTAATTGATCTCCCCAGAAACTGTACTGCTTTACTACAGTCTGTAATGAATTCTGCCACCAGGCTGATTCTCCTCTCACACCTCCCCCTCGGTCAAGCTTTACATTGGCTTCCTGCACCCTACAGGAGCCAATTCAAAACGCTAACCCTTTGCTATAAAGCTCTCAACAGCTCTAGATCCTGTTACATTTCTTCACCAATTCGTAGGTATACTTCTTGGTTTTTCCGCTGCTGCAACTTTAATGCTAAATCTGCGCATGTAAGTCTTCTGGCAGACAGCTGTTTTCCTTTGGAACAGTCTGCCTAACCCCATCAGATTCCCCCCATATTTTTCAATCATTTAAGAAGTCCCTCAAAACCAAGCTCTTGAAAAAAGCTCATGGTCTCCCAGAGTAACTTTCACAAACCTATTTCTCTGAAAAGGCCACACTCCACTGTCATCTCTAGTTCTGCTTCTTTCTCACCTTGTTGCATAGTTGCTACCACTTATGATGCAGTTTTTGTTGCGGATTTACCTCCTCTAGCTTGTAATCTCGCTTGAGCAGGGTCTTCATCAACCTGTTGTTCCTATAACATTTTGCAATGATCTCATTTATTGTTAAAATTTCACCATTCATAATATTGGAAAGTGCAGCGGAATAAGTTGGCGCTATACTCATGTTAATAATAATTCTTTAAACAAATAGGTAACATATTGAAGGGCACCTTTTTTCACAAAGGATCATCAATAAGTTATATTTGTGTGCGGGAAAGCATACAGAATCTGGAAAATCAAGAGTTTAGAGTGGAGCCCCAAAAAGAAAAGAAAATGGAAAAAAAAAATTGGGGCTTCCACCACATAAATTACTGTACCGAAAGATCCCTACAAACGTAACTTAGACACACACACTGTGTAACAATTGACTTTTGCTATATTTTGGCTGATTACATGGAGCCACATTATGTTTAAGCCAGGGACAGCTGCAATAGTTACATTAATTTAGTGAGGGAGCCCATTACCCTACACCATGCATACTATCAGAGCTGTGCTGCTATCAGAGCAGTATAAATGGAAGCCTGCTAGCAGTGTGGCTCTGAGATCCAGTTACTATATGTGTTACACCAGCTGATGTTTTGTCTGCGCCGATATTTAGAGCACAGTGTCTGGTAAGGCGGTCTGTTTAATTAAACACACGCTGATTGCCGCCATCTCCGGTCTTTCTCTTACTTCACTGTCCTGTCCTCCTCCCACCGGGCGGTCACCGCTTTCCTCTTCTCGTGTCAAACCATTCACGCGGACCGCTCACTGGATTTCAATGTGTTCCAAGCCTCGCTCTCACATACCGCCCTGACGTCATCAGTCCACGCCCAGCAAAGTCCGCGCTATGAATCCCTGTTGGGGTTGGGAGAGCCGCTGCCATGTTGTGCTCTGAGCTGGGGGGCGGGTTTTACAAAGCTTTATTTATTAATAGCTAGCTGAGGGGTGTATATTGGTCTTTTTCTCAAAGATCTTAGCAGGGGTTGTGTTTTTTGCTAAGGGCTGAGTGTACTTTCTTATTTAATTGTATTTTAGGATTACCAGCCCACTGCAGGTGTAGGGAGATTTAGGCTGGAGAGTTGTTTGTTTGAGGAGTGAAGCTCCCACACCCATGTGTTCCAACACATCACATTTTCGTGTTGTCCTTGAGGTGTTATTCCTATGCTGCTAGAACACTTGGATGGAAAGTTTGGGTACCATAACAACTTTATTGAAACCAAGTTATGTTACTTGGGAGATTCCTAGTGCTGGCTGAGCACTACGCGCACCCTGTCCATACACTATCTGAAATCCTAAAAAATGAAAGGCTTGGGCAGGGGAGTGGCTGGTTGGCTTTGATTGTTCCTTTTAAACAATCTCTCACGTTGCAAAAACAGCAGTTCAGCATTTCTGAGGATAATATACCAAACAAAACGAGGGTGGTAAAAAGGGGGAAATAAAAACAAAACAATGGATGTTAGGGATATGGATACTACCAGACTACTGTACACTATTATTCGATTTGAAATTATGTATAGGATATTGGTGACCAATTGTGAACAAGTATAGTGACAGAAAATAGGTCCATAGTATGATGTAAGTATACGAACTGGCAGTCAAGTACATACAACCAGAGAGACACAGTTTTTTTTGTTTTTTTTTTAACATAGGGTCTGTTGTCATTCAGAGATGCATGCAGATTTTCTCTACTCAAGATACTCCGTCGCTGTATGAGGAAGAGGTGGAATTTGTCCACGTTAAGGGTATCCTTATTTTGGCAGTTGTTAACAGTATCGAAAATAATTGTCTGGGGGTTGGAATCATTTTTAATGGACATAGCTGATTTATAATCTCTATACTCTGCATTGTAAGTGAGTGAGTTATTTTGCTTGGTGTGAGTAAGACCTGGTCACAGTATAAGCAAATCTAAGGGCAGTCCGACCAAATATGTAGGATGCTGTCCAATGGCAGATTTCACATACATCTCTTTCCGGTATATCTAGATTGTAATGATTTAGGACATAGTTTCTCACCCTGTGGTATGCATACCCAAGGGGTAATGTGCACCATAGTCAGGAGGTACGCCAAGAGCTGGACACCTTAGCGTCCCTGAGGTGGTACTGGGAGCCGGGTAATGACGTCACTCTGTCCCCCGAATCCCTAAACGGCACGCAAGTGAGCAGTGCTGGAGGCTGTTGTGCCTAATTATTAAATTCATGAAGCAACAATATCAAAAAGCAATAATCAAGTACCCTAAGATTTTTAAATATATTGGTGGGCACCAAAACCCTATTCGAGATAAGTGAATTGAGTATTTGAGAAAGGGAAACACACTGACATCAAGTACTTATGAATAATCAATACAAACTTTATTGACTAACAAAGACTTAATTAATAATACTTCAGCTTAAAGGAACAGCTCAAAGAAACAGCTTAATACATCACCATAAGAGAGGCTTGCTGCACTCGACTGAGAGAACTGGCAGTCAGACTTGAAGAAGATCCTCTCTTACTTTGAAATCAGCAGAACCAGCAATACGCATCCGTATTACAGGTGGATAGTACTCCAATGAGTTCCAAATTCTCTCGTCTTTTTACAAGTTATTAATAATCAATGGGGTGAATAGTCTGTACTTTTCCACCAAATCTTCTTATCAGTGCAGCCCAGGAAAAACTTTGCAAAGGCGTTGGATGGGACCTTACAGTTGGCCAGACTTTCAGTCCCACAACAATGTTTTGCCAGATCTGTGCGTTTTTTATCTCTGTTCTCATAACTATCTAAAAAGCTATGCATGCGTATTAACATTTTCAGTACTGTGTACCGACGCCATCTTGACTATCTATAATAGTTTGATTTGCTCAATAGTGATCAATCATTCTTAATTAATATGGAATATTATTATGACAGAGGCGCACGAAAATGATAGGTGGGAGGTAATTCTGGGAGGTGACACTAACATCCTACCCCTGCTGTGGCCACCTCCCAAACTAACCTTACAGCAGATAGTTTTGCATGCTACTTTACCTATAAGATTGAACAGCTAAGGAAAGAATTTTCCCCACCTTACCGTTCTCTTTCTCAACCACACGTTGATCATGCCTTTCCTACCCTTCAGACTTTCTCCCTGGCTACTGAACAAGAGGTGGCTGTGCTACTCCTTTCCTCTCGCCCCACCACTTGCCTGCTCGATCCTGTCCCATCTCACCTTATCAGATCTCTCTCCCCCTGTTTTGTGCCTTCCTTAACACACATCTTCAACTGCACTCTCTCTTCTGGTGTTGTCCCTGCTGCCCTTAAACATGCCACAGTAGTACCTATCCTGAAAAAAAAACATCTCTTGACCCTTCCTTCCCCTCTATCGTCCCATATCCCTGCTCCCTTTTTCCTCAAAGCTTCTGGAAAGCCATGTCTTTACCCGTATGCCTCACTTCCTCAATTCCAACGCTCTCCTTGACCCTCTTCGATCTGGCTTCCGCACTCTCCACTCTACTGAGACTGCTCATATCAAAGTTACTAATGACCTAATCGCAAATCTATAGGCCACTACTCCATACTAATTCTTATTGACCTCTCTGCTGCCTTTGACACCGTTGATTATGCTCTCCTTCTTCAAACTCTCCAATCACTTGGTCTCTGACTCTGTCCTCTCGTGGTTTTCCTCTTATCTCTCCCAACGCTCATTCAGTGTCTCCTTTTCTAATAATACCTCCTCCCCTCGTCCTGTTTCGGTTGGAGTCCCCCAAGGCTCTGTCCTTGGTCTCATTCTATTTTCTCTTTATACTGCCTCTCTTGATAAATTTATTACCTCATTTGGATTCCACTACCACCTGTATGCTGATGACACCCAGATATATCTCTCCTCCCCGGACCTCTCCCCTGCTGTCCTGCAACGTGTCACTTAAAAACATAGCCCGCATCCGCCCCTTTCTTATGCAAGATGCTTCTAAGGAGCTTGTTCATGCTCTAGTAATTTCCTGCATTGATTATTGTAACTCTCTCCTAATTGGTCTTCCCAAAAGCCGTATTGCCCCGCTACAGTCTGTAATGAATGCTGCTGCCAGACTGATTTTCCTCTCTAGTCGGTCCTCTCACACCTCACCCCTCTGTCAGTCCTTACATTGGCTTCCTGTATCCTATAGGAGTCAATTCAAAGTGCTAACCCATACCAATAAAGCACTGAACATTTCTAGCCCCTCTTATATCTCTTCACAGATCCATACGTCTGCCCCTTGGTCTCTCCGCTCTGCCTGTGCCCATCTCCTGTCCGCTGCTCACACCCGTATGGCCAATGCACACTTGCAGGACTTCTTGTCAGCGGCTCCCTTCCTATGGAATAGTCTGCCTACTGCCATGAAACTCTCCCCTAGTCTTCAATCGTTTAAGAAGTGCCTTAAAACCCATCTCTTTAGGAAAGCTTGTGGCCTCCCAGAGTAACGGCTACCTCACATACCTGTCTCTTGCTCTCTCTTAAAGGGCAGCACTTTACTCTCTCCTCCAGCTATGCTTCACTACCACCTTATTTGATTGCTATTTCCTGTCCTAATGTGTTATATACCCCACCTCCTATAGACTGTAAGCTTGTTTGATTAGGGTCCTCTTCGATCTATTGTTTCGGTAAGTTTTCTTTTTTTTTTTGTAAATATATTTTTATTGGTATTTCAATAATATGAAGTGGTATTACAATATTAGAAAGTAGCAAAAGGTAACAATGTGGGACTCGCAGGTCTCCGAATACAGGCATGTCTTATTAGTAAGTAGGTACCGTGCCTTGTGGCAACCGGTTGTAAAGTTGTCAACGTTAACACATATAGTCGATACGCGGGCTCGCAGGCCCCCTGTTGAAATGGATTCGCAGATCCTTTTGATGCTCTTATCCGATTGTCTGGTTACTGTGTGGGGGAGGGGGGGGGGAAGGGGTGATGTAGTTCAGGTATTTCCTTACGGTCTTGTGTTGGGTTCCCTGTCTCCCTTGTAGTAGGGTTTCTGTATGTCTAGTTCTATCTGTGTACTGGTTTGTGGCCCTACTATGCCTTGTGCGTCGGTAGGTGCGATACCCATGTCAGTAGTTGACTTAGGGTGGTCCGTTAGCTGGCCTTCTGCGTGCAGTACGTCCTTACTTCTCTGGTTGTGGTCCCTTCAGGGGCTTGAGGGGGGGGGGGGGAGGGGAGGGGAGGGGGAGGGTTTAGGTCGTCGGGTCGTCCGTTGTCTGTCTGCCGTCAGGTCGTCGGTAGGCGTCTGTCCCTTTCTCTCCTAGTTTCACTAGTGTCTCAGCCGGTCTCTAAAGTCCGGAGTTGCTGTCGACAATAGCCAGTGGGTCCAAGTGTTGAGATATGATTGGTGCGTGTCTTTGGCTGAGTGATAGAGGTCTTCCTGGGACCTCAGTTCTTCCATTTGTGTGAACCATACCTCTAGTGATGGTGTCACTGGTGTTTTCCAGTATTGTGGGATGATTGCTTTGGCCGTGTTGAGGATGCGTATAGTCATTGCTTTTTTGTATTTGGATTGGGGTACTCTAGTGTGGTGTAGTAGCATTTCAGCCGGGTTCATGGGGGGGGGATTGTCGGAAAATTGTTTCGTCATTGCATGTATGCCCTGCCAGAACGGGGTTATTTTGTCACACTCCCACCAAATATGTAGCAGTGTACCCCTTGCCCTACCACATCTCCAACATAATGGGGATTGATCTGGTGTTATAGCGTTTAGTGTCGTTGGGGTGCGGTACCATCTAGTCAGTAGCTTATATGCCGTCTCTTGCGTTCTGCTGTAGGTGGAGCAGTGGTGTGTCAAATAGCAGATTTTTTCCCATTCAGTCTCGGTAAAGGTGCGGTTTAGATCATGTTCCCATTTCCCTTTGAAGTTCGGTTGTGTCACTGGTGTTTGTGTCAGGAGCATAGTATAGATGACAGATACCCCATGGGCTATTGGGTCTGGGTTTAGGCTGATTTCTTCGAAGGCTGTGAGGGGGCGCGTTAGTATCTCCCCTTGTGGGAGAGTGGCTATATAGCTCTGTATTTGTCTGTGTTTCAGGCGCATGAGGAGTGTGTGTTCCGTGGTCGCTCTCAGTTCGTTGAGTGAGCTGAGGCCCCTGGCTGAGTAAACATGTTGGAGTCTAGGTGTGGGGTCCTGGATCAGCGGTCGAAATGCTTTCGGGTCCGCTCCTGGGGGGAAAGCTGGGTTGTGTGTCAGTGGGAGTAGGGGTGATGGGTATGTCGTTAGGCTGTGCCTACCTTTGGCGCGATGCCATTCCTGGAGAGTGGCTCTTGTGTATGTGGGGTCTTCCGTCCCTTTCGTCTGTGGTCTTGGGGGTAGCCACGGTAGGGCCTCGACGGGAGTCCCTATCATGTGTGTCTCTACCTGCTTCCACAGCTTTCGTGTCCCAGTTTTAGTCCACTCAATGATCCGTAGGAGGTGGCATGCCTTGTAATAGAGGAAGAAGTCTGGTAGGGCTAGTCCCCCTTTGTTCTTGGGCTGTGTCAAAAGTGTATGTTTGAGTCTGGGTCTTTTACCATTCCATACATATTGACCCAGGGCTGTCCGCAGTGATGCGAAGAATGCGCGTGGGACTATCATGGGGATGGTCTGAAATAAGTATAGTAGCCGGGGGAGGAAGTTCATCTTGACTACCTGAATTCTCCCCAACCATGAGATATGTGGGTATGCCCATTCTCGCATTTCCTCCCGGAATTTAGTGTGGATAGGGATAAAGTTTTCCCTGTACATGTCCCCGCTAGTTCGCGTTAACCAGATTCCTAAATATTTGATCTTTTGGTTCGCCCATTGTAGTGTAAAGTGTTGGCGTAGTGGCCGTTCCCTCTGTGAGGGTACCGAAATGTTTAGTATTGAGGATTTTGTAAGATTAATCTTTAGGTTGGAGATTCTGCCAAATTCTTGGAAGGCCTTAAGGATATTAGGGAGTGTTATTTCGGGATTGGTTACATAGAATAGTAGGTCGTCGGCATATGCGGCTATTTTGTGGTGTGTTTTTCCTAAGGGTATTCCGCTAATGTCCGGGTTGTTTCTGATGGCTACCAAGAACGGCTCGAGGGCGAGGACAAAGAGCATTGGCGATAGGGGGCAGCCCTGGCGGGTGCCATTGTGTATGTCAAAAGGTGCTGTTAGTGCTCCATTGACCACTACTCGGGCCGACGGTTGCGTGTATAGCGCTCTTATCCACCCCATAATGCCCGGGCCTAGTCCTGTGCGTGTGAGGGTTTGGAAGAGGTAGGTCCAGTTCACTCTGTCGAAGGCCTTCTCCGCGTCCGTAGACAGCAGGAGAAGGCCCTCCGGTCGCCGATTGTGGGCGTGTATCAGGGAGAGGGTGCGGATGGTGTTATCTCGGGCTTCTCTCCCCCCCACAAACCCCACTTGGTCCGGATGTACCAGTATGGGTATGTGGGTTTGTAATCTAGTAGCCAATATTTTGGCCAGTAGTTTCAGATCGCTGTTTATGAGCGAGATGGGTCGATAATTACTGCAGTGTTCGCTGTCTTTCCCTTCTTTGGGGATGATGGTGATATGTGCCTCTAAGGATTGTTTGGTAAACTGGTGTCCCCCTTTTATTGCGTTGAACGTGTCTAGGAGAGGGGTGTACAGTATTTCTGCAAATGTCTTGTAGTAGCATAAGGGTAGGCCGTCTGGGCCCGGGCTTCTACCTGGTTTTGTCTGCTTAACAGCCATGGCCAGTTCCTCTGGGGTGATTTCGTCGTCTAGGTGGTCCGCTGTAGTCTTATCTAGTGTGGGTAGCGTGTGTGTGTCTAAGTATTCGTTTATGGTGTCCAGGAGGCGTTTGTGTGCTGGTTGTGTCTGTGGTCTCGGGAGCATATAGAGCTTCGCATAGTAAGCTCTTATCGCTTCTTGGATCCTTGAGGGGTGGCGTTGGAGCGTGTCATTGGTATCTCTAATTCGGTCTATGTAGGTCAATTGTCTGCGTTTTGTCAGCATGCGGGCCAGAAGCCTGCCGCTTTTGTTACCGTGTAGGGAGAAGAACAGTTTGTGGCGTCTCGCGTCTCTATGGTGCTTCGCTTGTAGTAGTGTGGTCAGTTCCCTGCGTAGTGCGAGTAGGTCGCTTAGCTGTTCGTCCGTCTGGTTGTTTTTATTTAGGGTGTCGAGCTTGTGTATGTCTGTTAGTATCGATATCATGGCGGCCTCTCTTTGTTTTTTAAGGTGGGCGCTTTTCTGAATGAAGTGGCCCCTTACTACGCTTTTATGGGCTTCCCAGGTGATCGTGGGGGTCGTTTGGGACGGCACGTTGAGGGTGAAATATTCTCGCAGGACTTTCCCAATGTCTGACTTGATGTCTGGAACCGTGAGGAGGTGTTCGTTCAGGCGCCACCTGGCTTCCTTGGGTCTAAATAGGGGTGATGTCATCGTGAGTGTGATTGGGGCGTGATCTGACCATGTCGCCGTGCCTATTTCAGCGTGTTTGGTGAGTGGGAGGTGGTATTGCTGCATGAAAAAGTAATCTATTCTAGTGTATGAGTTGTGTGGGTGGGAATGGAAGGTGTAGTCCCTCTCATCCGGGTGGTAGGCCCTCCAGCAGTCTACCAGTTTGTGTTTGGTGAGCTGTGATCTGAGTGCTGTCAGTTGTTGTGTTGGTATGTGCGAGGTTCCCGATGACGTGTCCCATCTCGGGTCAAGGGCTAAGTTGAAGTCGCCTCCCAGGATCAGTATGCCTTCGGCAAATTTTGTGAGTGTGCGTAGGATTTTCGCAAGGAACTGATGGTGTCTCCTATTCGGGGCGTAGACGTTAGCTAGAGTGTAGGTTTGTCCCGCTATCGTGCCTTTCAGGAAGACGAACCTTCCTTCTGGGTCGGTCCTAGTCTCCTTTTCTTGGAAGGGGAGACCTTTGTGGAGTAGGATCGCTACCCCCCTTGTTTTGCTGCCGTGATAGTTACTGAAATAGCCCATGGGGTATCGGTGATCTTGTAGTTTAGGTCTCGCCCCTTCCCTAAAGTGAGTTTCCTGTATGTAGACTATGGAGGCCCTAGAGGTGTGGAATTCTTTGAGTGCTGTTGATCTCTTTTCGGGCTTGTTTAGCCCTCTGGCATTTATGGATAGGATTTTGAGATCGGCTGGCGCGAGTGACATGCCTTTCTGTCCGTGAGTCGTCGGTCCGGTTAGTCAGTGTGGGTTGCGGGTTGTCGCGGTCTGAACTGTGCGTGGGGTGGGGTGGGGTCAGTGGGGGAGGGGTACTTCGCTCAGTGGCGGTAGGGTGTAGGCGAACAAGTGGATCCGAGGTGTGAGCCTGGTACCGGCTCTGGGTCTCGGTCACTTGGGCACGTCGCCAGTCCCTTGGGGTAGTGGGAGGAAGGCTAAAGTCTCTCAGCGGGTCGTGGTTTCCCTAGGCCGTCAGTCCTGGGTTACCTGTCCTGTCGTTACTTTCGGGTCTGGATGGTCCAGTCACGACAGTCCCCTGGGTCTTCCCTTCAAGGCTCGGTCTGGTGTTAGGTCGGGTTTGGTGTGTCCTCGCCTAGGACGTCTGAGCATCTGTATAACATTTATAACATTTATAGCATTTAACTCGTTTAACATTGCTTAGCATATATCTTCTAACAAGTAACAATTTACTAAGAATAACTTGTAGTCCCCAATTGATGAGACACATAGGCGGTATCAGTACCCTCTGTTTAGGTGTATCATGCATGGTGACAGGGCATCCGCCGAGCAATTTTAACATACATACAACATTGCATTTCTATCAACATATGACAATTATCAACTTGCCTAATGCAACCTTTTATCTCCAATCGGCATCACGGATTGGCAAAGTCCCCTGTGTCTATGTGTGTCGTGGTCGGTGGTCAGGAGTTACGCTCCGCTTTCCGATAGCGGTTCTGTGACCGTGGTATGTTGTTATTGTGTCTAGTCTTCGCTTCCCGCTATGTCTGTGGTGTTGCAGCTTGGTGGGAGGGTGGTTAGTCTATACGTGTCTCCCCAACCCGCTTGTATATTGCCCTCTGTCCCTTTGTCGCGGTCAGATATAGGTGGAGTGCAGGCGTGTGGTCCTGTGTGTGTGTTCCCTGTGGGGTTTCCGAGCGAGCCGGGCCCCTGCCTCCCCGCCTGCTCCTGGGTAGGTCATCACAGGTCCGTTGGGGGTGCGGTTGCCCGGGTCGGTCTGTCACCCCACTACTGCCCTCCGTTCCCCACTCAAGTGAGCTAGTGTGGCCTTGGTGTAACCGGTATCCCAACCCGTTCCTCTCTCTAAGTCTCCCATACATTGGTATAGCCGTTAAGGCTGTGTACTTGCGTTTATTAGTGTTTACGGCAGTCTATTGCGCTATAGCGCGATCAGTTCTGTGGCTTGATCTAGGAGCAGTTTCTCCGGGCAACGCTGGACAGTCCACAGCTTGGGCAGGCAGGGGTGTCCACTGGGGTTGGGGCAAAGTCCTCAGGTGCTATGTCCATAGTGGATCGCCCTGTCCCAGCGGGGTTGTTAACATGGTGGTTGGCTTGTGGGGTCCGTCTTGGATGTGCAAGCGTAGGTTGAAGTCCGGGCAGTGTATGTGCCATGGCTTGGCCGTCTCGTGGGTCAGGTTCCGTGAGCTAGTTCGGTTCTTGTAAAAGAGTTGGGTTCCCACATGAGTGGTTTCGGGATGCAATGTCTCTTGTTATAGTGTCTCGTGCCATGTTTATGCGGTAGTAGGGGTTCTTTGCCTTGGTGTCTCTTGGTTATTGGCCTCGTGGGCCTAGCGCTCGTTGGCGGGTGTTTCTCGGTGTGGGCCTCTCTTCGGCCTGGCTTTCCTGACCTCGTGTTAAGGAGTATAGTGCCAGTGGGTCCGGCCATTGTAGTTGTGCCGGTGTTATTTGGAGTTCCTTTGCCACCTCGTCTAGGTCTGCTCTCTCTCTGATGTCTAGCGGGCCTCTAGGTGTGTGGACTTGGAGCCCGGTCGGAAAACGCCAGCGGTAGCGTATCTTGTTTGCCTGTAGTTGCCTTGTGAAGGGGCGTAAGGCCCGTCTGTATGCCAGCGTGGCGGGCGAGAGGTCTGGGTACAGTTGCACCTCCGATCCCTCCACGTGCACCTTACCAGCCTCCCGCGCCTTCCGGAGGATGTCCTCTTTTAGTTGAAAATTGGTTACGCAGCAGATAATGTCTCTAGGTGTACTCCCAGCTGGGCCCCGTGGTCTGAGAGCTCTGTGGGCCCTGGCCATGTCTATGGGAAGCTTTGTGGGGCGGCCTAGGAGGGTATTGAATATACCTGTGATAGTTTGCAATACCGGGGTGGTATCATCATGTTCCTCCGGCACCCCTCGAATCCTAATGTTATTTCTTCTGCCCCGATTGTCTAAGTCTTCCAGATGGATTGCGATTTGTTGTAATTGGAGCGTTCTGGTCTTTAGGATGTCCGTGTTGGCAGATTGCGCCGACGCCGTGTGGTCGCATTCCGCTTCGAGATGTGACACCCTCTGGCGGAGGCCGCTGCATTCTTCTCGCATGGCCTGGAGCTCCGCGGTGATAGAGTGTCGGAGTTCGTCGTTAGCTGCTTTTAGATCTTGTTTAGTGGGCAGATTGTGCAGGATGGCGAGCCATTCCGGCTGCATTGTCTCGGGGCCAGTTGTCTGTGACTCCGGCTGGGTGTCGGCTGTATGCGGTGCTGGTCGGAGGAGGCCTTCTGAGGCCGTTGAGTCTGTGGAGGCTTGTGATTCTAAGTCCGGCGGGGGGACCAGGAATTGCCGCATGGATGGGTGCGTGGAGCCTCTGGGGTTGTCAGCAGGTTTGGGGGTATTAGATGCCCTGTGAGATTTACCCATTTTCGGGGTAATAAGGTGCTGTAGGCGAGGAAATATGCGGTGCCTTGTCAGGAGCTCAGGGTTTACGCCGCCATCTTCTTCGGCTTCCAAGCCACGCCCCCGGTAAGTTTTCTTTTAATTGTCCTATTTATAGTTAAATCCCCCCCCCCTTTCTCATAATATTGTAAAGCGCTATGGAATCTGTTGGCGCTATATAAATGATAATAATAATAATAGGCTCCAGCTCAGCATCCAAAAAGAAAAACCAAACTGCCCATTACAGAATTAACATAATTTCTAAACATAACTTTGCAGACCTTTTTGAAAGGGGTTTTCCCCCAACAGAAGTAGACTACACCTACCACTTTGCTGTTTATCTATCTATCTATCTATCTATCTATCTATATCAACCAGAATAGACAGTTTTTTTTGTGTGTGTCCCCTCTTTTGCCAGAAGTCCAATCTGTGTCCATTGGGTTAAGTGGTTCGACCATGCTTTGATTTTTATCTTTGTCCTTAAATGGTAAAGGTACAGGGACATGGCGGATCAATGAACAATTATCAGACCCGTAGATAGTGACTGCAATCAAAGACTAGTTTCAAACGTATTTCCACCTTGTCAACCCCAGAAATATCAGAAAACTATGTATGACTGGTGCATAAAGCATACAGGGATCACTAATTTGGCCAAGCGGTTATTGTAGGGTAACATTCCAATGCCTACAGTTACATTTTCCTTTTTTAGAACTTTATAATATTCTCAATTCCCATGATAACATGTGCAAACCCATCCCTTTTTTTTTTTTTTTTTGTTCCTTGGCAGATGCCAGAGGTTCCTGCTGAAACCCAAGTCACTGTTGGTATGTTAGTCTTAGGAGACTGACAATCAAGTATATGCTTTTCAAAAGAAATAGGGGGAGAAGGCGTGAGGTATACACTTCTCAGAGTGGGAACAGTCACTCAATGCTTTTAAAGGGGTAACAAAATGTTACCACCATGGGGAGGCCCATCAAAAGCTATTATAACAATGGTACTTAACTTCCTCTTGGCTCGACAAAATATATCCTTCTGTTTGCCCTTGTATTGGACATGTGGCGTGCAAGAGGGAACCATGCTGTGCATCTGGTGTTCCTTGTAAAAAATACAGCAGTTTTAGGAGCGAGGTACCAGCACTACTAAGAGGTTTGTCAAACCCGGACTTACCCTCCAACTATTTGCTGTTTTCTTTCTTTCTTTTTTTCTAGTTATATTTCAGACGTGTACCTGTGATACCGGAGAAACTGACGGAAGCCAAGCACAGAGAGATGGACACAGGTTTCTTCAGGAAGGAAGAGATTCTTTATTGGATCACCGATCGGGACTCAGAGGGACTAGCGTCACCAAAATACAGCAAAGTCTGAGCCCCGGACAATAGTGCAGGCTCCTTATATAGGCATATAACTCCTCCCATATTAAGCTCCACCCGCACATTCTCTTAACCAATCAACACAAATAAGAATTAACTTCCTGTTTGACCGCATGGCCTGTCCAGCATAATGGAGGAGGGGAATACTATATCCTGTATTCTTGCACATGCTCCGTACACTACTGATCGTATCTTGCCTCGTGCATCCAACTGATCGATACGTCAGCATATGCACGTACACATGCCACGTGGTAATCTCGGCCTACTAAATTTATTTTTACCGAGATTCCACCACATTCCCCCCTTTGATGCCTCTTGATATTTTACAATTACTTGAGGCATCACATAACCTTAGTTTTGCTTACACCGCAAGTTACCTTGAACCAGACCAGACTTATCTTATGATGTGAATCTTCAACACTCATCTTCCTGCATTGGTTCTCCCTGATCTAGAGCCTTATATTTATATATCGCCATTATCTGTGCAGCAGCCTTCCTCTCTGCTATACTTCCTATCAGGCTTTGCACAGACCTAACTACTAGGGGTATAAGACACGGTAGGAGTAGACACAACAGTAAAATCAGTAGGACTCCACCTACCACTGCCTTAAGCCCTCCAAACCACTCATACCAGCTACCAAACCAACTACTTGGATTGTACCCTTTCCATACCTGAGTAGGCACATGTGCTAGTTTAACCATATGGCTAGTAAGCTCAGCTATTGCTTGCCCTTCGTCATCTATTTGAAGACAGCAATTGCTTAGGTTAAACTTCCCACATACACCTCCCTCTACTGCCAAAAGGTAATCCAAGGCTAATCTATTTTGGTATACTGCTGTCCTCATCCTGGTATTATGTTTCACTAGGAGATTGAGCGCTTGTGATGTCTCATTTGTGATAATCTCAACCACCGCCTGTAATCTTATAATGCGGTTGAGCATATAAATAGGGGTTCTATAACCAAAGGTACCATCTTCTGCCCACGTGGCTGGCCCATAATAATCTATGATACGCTGGGGAGGCCATTCATTATCTTCCCAGGTGCCTATCTCTAAGGGTCCCCTTTTCTTCCTATGATTCACATCATACACTTTAACACCTAAAGTCTCACCTGTTTCAATCGGTAACAAGAAGAAGGATGGTTTGAGCATACCCAACACACATGCCCCTTCCCAGTCCTGTGGCAACTCCGAATAGGCTTTCTTACCACAGATCCAGTACAAATTTGCTGGGGCTCTCCAGGTAGATGTGATGGATAAATCAAACCACACATCCTTTAAACTGGCATATCTAGCAAACGGGTTAGATGGTTCTGAGACATTTGAAGCCGACCACCAGGTTGTATTCTTTGTATCATCATCGTAAGCTTTTTGCCCTAGACAAGTTAATTCTCCTACAGAAGTATTATACATTATTCCTTTCCTTGCTATGCAAACATAACCTATGATGGAGGTCTTTAATCTCCACTCAGATTTACCTCTAACACTCTTATGATAATCGGCTTGTGTAGATATTAATTGGTCAACTGCCTCAGAACCGGACATTACCTCCTTTGCTTCCCAAGGCCATTGGTCTCCCATGTTAGTACCTCCACACACATAGCAGTTGGTAACATTAAGACTACCGGCAATACTCTCGGCTAAATCTATGAACAGGTTTTTAGCGTTATGGGGGATCTTATTATCTATACTCATCTCTTCATAAAAGGAATGGTATACTTGATGAGTCTGGGAGGATACCGTATCAGTCTCTATCCCTATAAACAATAATGTCCCAGGATCTAAACCCGTCCCGTATATTTGAAACCCAAATAAATTTCCATACTTATCTAAGAACTTGTCGGGGTTATTAATAAGTATATGGACTGGGTTGCATTCCATAGACTTACAATATGGGCTAGTCGGCAACTTAGTCACTATCATGTCTTTATCTACTGTCTGTCCCCAAGTCGCCCACCCCACACAAGACCAATATGGACAAAAGTTATAGTCTTTATTTGGGCATCTAGGACTCACATATTTATTTTTGCTACTGGGACAAATGTATTTATCGTTAGACCCATACGTCCTCTCCCATCTAAGATCCCCACATACATTCCACGGCTTTCTACCACTTGATATCGCCTTACATGCATCAAATAGCAGAACACCCGAAGAATATACGGATTCTAACACCGTCTTATTAATTAGGGTCCCCTGAGGATCTCCATTCCTGAGAGTCAACCAAATTGTACGAGGTTGATACTCTGGACTGAAGCACTTAGGTTCTCCTACTCCTAAATGGCACACACTATAGTCTATATTTAGGTATCTACATTTTGATACCTCTCCTTTACACTCGTACTGTGAATGCCAAATTAGGGTTTGGGAAATATGGTTACCTGTTCTCGTAGTCTTAATGCATACCTCACAGCTAGGAGTGTCGGTACCTCTACCTTCCTGAATATAAAAACACATGTAAATAAACACAATCAAAAGCACATCTTTCGCCGTCATCCTCAGTCTTCGTCCGTGCGATGGAACCTCAGCTTCCAGGATGTGAGGGCTGCAGGGAATGGAGTTCTGCTCGTCTTCACAGGTGTCCCTTCGAGACTTTCCTGGCTTATACACTATGTGATGGTAAGCGGACAGGCTTTATTATGGCCTTCTCACTCACACCTGTAACAATAAAATTTGTAATCCACAATAATTCCTCGTTACTCCGACTGAGTAGTGCGTTTCAACCGGATCTTGCAGGGATTCTCTGGATCTGCTGTAACTTGCCAAGAATCGACTGCTGCTGGCTTAACCCTGGAGTGATGTATCCACGGAGTCACTTCGGCTACTTTTATCGCTGTAGGGGTAGACAAAAGAACAACATAAGGACCTCTCCACTTGGGCCCTAACGGTACATTATTCCACTCTTTAATCCACACTTGATCTCCTGGATGATAACTATGAACAGGGGGATAAATATTCACAGGTAATCTATCTTGTACCCATTTCTGTACCTCCTCCATAGTCTTACCCAACTCTACAACCTGCTGCCGGGTAATTCCTTCTCCCAACTGACTCAAATCCCCCCTTAAGTTACCAAGTACGGGAGGTGGTCGCCCATACATAATTTCAAAAGGAGAGAGGCCCATCCTTCTGGTAGGGGTACTGCGGATTCGCAATAAAGCTATAGGTAAGAGAACGTTCCACTTAAGTTGGGTTTCCTGACACATTTTAGCCAACTGGTTCTTTATAGTTCTATTCATTCTCTCTACCTTACCAGAACTCTGGGGTCTATATGCAGTATGAAGCCTCCACTTTATACCAAGCATATGAGTCAGTTGTTGTAGGCACTGGTGAACAAAAGCTGGACCATTGTCCGATCCTATAGAACAGGGTAGTCCATATCGGGGTATTATTTCTCGTAGCAGGAATCTTACAACTTCTCCTGCTTTCTCTGTACGAGTAGGACATGCTTCTACCCAGCCTGAATAGGTGCACACAATTACCAGCAGGTAACGATGTCCACCCGATTTAGGCATCACTGTAAAGTCTATTTGTAGATCGGACATGGGGAGTCCCCCCATAAACTGGACTCCTGGTGGCTTTACTGGTCCTTGTCTTGCATTATTTTTAGCACACGTTACACATCTACGTACAATGGCCTGAGTCAAGTTGGACAATCTTGGTATGTAGAAATGTTTCCTGAGAGATTCTTCTGTACTGTCTCTCCCAGAATGTGTCCCGTTATGATAGTTCTGGACAATTTCTACTGCTAGTGATGCTGGTATAACTATTCTTCCATCTTCTAGCTGATACCACTTGTTCTCCAAGTACTTTCCCGGTTCAGTCTTTAACCACTCCTCTTCTTGAGCTGTATAAACTGGAGTCCATTGGGACAGTGGAGTTGGTATAAGAGCAGCTATATGCCCCACATACTCCTGTCTTCCTGATTCAGCAGCACGCTTAGCTGCACTATCTGCCATCCGATTTCCCTTGGTTACATCACCATCTCCTCTCAGATGCGCTCGACAATGTATGATACCGACTTCTTTCGGCTCCCACACTGCTTCCAATAGTTGTAGGATTTCAGCTGCGTATTTGATTTCTTTGCCTTCTGAATTCAGTAATCCTCTTTCTTTATACAAAGCTCCGTGGGCATGAGTGGTTAAAAACGCATACTTAGAGTCCGTATAGATATTCACTCTTAAACCTTCAACCAATTGTAACGCTCGTGTTAGTGCTATTAATTCTGCCTTTTGTGCTGATGTTCCTTTTGCCAGTGGCCGAGCTTCTATCACCTTGTCTATTGTTGTTACTGCATATCCTGCATAGCGGATCCCTTCTTTCACATAACTACTGCCGTCTGTGTAATATTGAACATCGGGGTTCTGGATGGGAAAATCACGAAGATCTGGTCTACTTGAAAATACTTCATCCATTACTTCCAAACAATCATGTTGACTTTCAGTAGGTTGTGGCAAAAGGGTAGCTGGATTTAAGGTATTTACAGTCTCTAAATGCACTCTTGGATTTTCACACAACATTGCTTGATACTTGGTCATACGGCTATTACTAAACCAATGATTTCCTTTGTAATCCAACAACGTCTGTACTGCATGTGGGACTCGTACATAAAGTTCTTGACCCAGAGTGAGTTTATCGGCTTCAGCTACTAGCAAGGCGGCTGCAGCTACGGCTCTTAGACAAGGTGGAAGTCCGCTGGCCACTGCATCCAGTTGTTTAGACATGTAGGCAACAGGTCTTTGCCATGATCCCAAGTACTGTGTCAATACTCCCACAGCCATTCTTCTTTGCTCATGTACGTACAGGTAGAATGGTCGTGTGTGATCAGGTAGACCTAATGCTGGGGCACTCATCAAAGCCTTCTTCACATCTTCAAATGCCGTTTGCTGTTCTTGGGTCCATAAAAAGGGGTCATGCTCTGTACCTTTGATGGCTGCGTACAGAGGTTTTGCCAGTATCGCATAGCTGGGAATCCATATCCTACAGAAGCTTGCTGCCCCCAAGAATTCTCGCACTTGTCTTCTATTCTTGGGTATTGGTATTTGGCAGACAGCTTCTTTTCTCTCTGGCCCCATAATCCTTTGACCTTCAGAGATATGGAATCCCAGATACTTGACAGTTGGCAAACACAACTGAGCCTTCTTTCTAGACACCTTGTATCCTGCCTTCCAGAGAATGTGTAGTAGATCGTGCGTTGCTTGCTGACATTTTTCTTTTGTAACTGCTGCTATCAACAAGTCATCTACATACTGTAACAATACACACTCTCCTGGGATGGACTCGAAATCCAGTAGATCTTGACTTAGAGCTGAACCAAATAGGGTAGGTGAATTTTTAAACCCTTGGGGTAGTCTTGTCCAAGTCATTTGGCGTTTTGAGCCCGTTACAGCGTTCTCCCATTGGAAAGCGAAAATACATTGACTTTCTGTGGCAATTCGGAGGCAAAAGAAGGCATCTTTGAGATCTAAGACTGTGAAGTAAGTAGCCCCGCCCGGAATTAAAGCAAGCAGGTTATATGGATTGGGTACAACTGGATGTATACTAACAACCGCATCATTGACTGCTCTTAAGTCCTGCACAGGTCGATACTCATCTGTACCGGGCTTTTGAACAGGCAACAATGGGGTGTTCCAGGGGGAAGTACAGAATTTTAGGATACCATACCGTATGAATTTATCCAGATAGGATTGGATGTTCTTCTTAGCCTTCTGTGGGATGTGGTATTGTCTTAGGCTTACTGGATAAACCCCAAGTTTCAGTTCAATTTTTATAGGTGGAATATTGCGGGCCAGTCCTGGTGGGTTGTTCTCTGCCCAAACTCCTGGTATGTTAAACAATGTCTCATCACTCCTAGGGTTTTGGCTAGTCAACACTGTATAAAGTCGCCACTCTTCTTCCTTTGGTACAGATAATGTCATAATACCTGAAGGTCCATTAAACTTTAAAGATGTTGTTCCATTTGGTAGGAACGTAATCTGCGCTTGTAATTTTGATAGCATATCACGTCCCAGCAATTGGACTGGACATTCAGGCATATAAAGGAATTGATGTTTTACTACGTGGCCTCCCAATGTACAGAGTCGACTTTTAAGAACCGGTTTTTCAACACTTCTTCCAGTTGCTCCTATCACAGTAATAGTCCTTCCAGATGGAGGAGCAACTAGATTAGTCACCACTGAATGTTCAGCACCAGTGTCGATCATGAACGCACTCCTTTTCCCCCCTATTGATACATCGACCATAGGCTCCGCTCGACCAAGGGGGATGGAGCCCGGTCGGTATCAATAGTCCTCCATGACCGTGTCAGCCAATCCTACGAAGTCCCTACCTTCTCTATCGCGGGACCTTTGCGCTGCTGGAATATACCTGTCTTCCCTAACACTTCCTCTGTTCCAATTACTCCCTCTATAACCATTACTCCCTCCGGGGCCTCCTCTACCTCTCGCTCTGCCTCTAAAGTTTCCGTAACCTGACCTAGGTCTGTCTCTCTCAGACTGTTCTCTTCGCGGACACTCATTTCTCCAATGTCCTTCTTCCCTACAGTAAGCGCACTGATTTTTACTTAGAGGTTCCTCATTCCATCTACTATCGCCTCTATCTGGGCCCCGTCTATCTACGCCTGCGATCGCTACCGCTAGCATATCAGCCTTTTTACGCATCTTGCGCTCTTCCTCTTTCTTACTTTCTGTATCCCTGTTCATATAGACCTTATTTGCTACCTCCATTAGTTGGGTGATGGACATACCTGCAAACCCTTCTAACTTTTGTAGCTTGCGCTTAATATCTCCGTATGCTTGGCTGACAAAGGCGGAGTTAACCATTCGGGAATTGTCTGCGTCTTCCGGATTAAAGGGGGTGTACAAGCGGTACGCCTCCAATAATCGGTCATAAAAGACACTGGGCGCTTCATCGCTTTTCTGGATCACCTCAACTGTCTTCGACATGTTAATGGCTTTCTTTCCTCCTGCTTTCATGCCAGCAATTATAGCGTCTCTATAGGCTCTGAGTTGAACCATATCAGCACCATTTACGTTCCAATCGGGATCAGTATTGGGATAATGTGTTGCGGCCCATGCTGCTGGATTAGCTTGGTTCAAAGCACGGGCTCTATCCTCTAGTGCTTTAATGGCTGCTTGATTTATTCTTGTCCTTTCCTCATTGTTAAATAAAGTCATTAGTAACTGCTGGCAATCAGCCCATGTCGGATTATGCGTCTGTACTATTGAGGTGAACAGATCAGTCATGGCTTGTGGTTTCTCAGTATACGAGGAATTATGGGTCTTCCAGTTTAAAAGGTCGGTAGTGGTAAATGGGACATATACGAAGACTGGGTCAGCGTGTGCCATTTGACCTGCGGCATCGATATAAGCTGACCCGGGATTTAGGCGAAGAGGCATCTGATAGTGCTTTAATTGTTGGGCACCAGTCAACTGTCGGGTTTGGATGGGGCTACGTAGAGAGGCGTCAGTCATGGGTTCCGGTCGGGGAGAGATAGGGTATGGGGATGTGGGAGGTTGGTTTTGTGAAAAGGTCGTAAATAAAACACTTCGAGCCGAGCTAGATGAAGCTTGACCGGAAGTCTGAAGTGGCGCCAAATCAGGATATTCGTTTTTAATGGGGGTGGGTTCTGGTTCCGGAAGGGGAGATTTAGTACGAGGGGGGGTGGATCCTGTACTGGAGGAGGAAGCGGAAGTGGATGAGGGTAATGAGGGGAGGGGTGCAGGGCTTCCTGCGTTTGCGTCACTTCTTCTTAACGGAAAGTAAGGAGGCGGCAAAGAGATCTCGGACTCAGGGGGCGTGTCCAAAATGGGCCTAACACCGGTCCTAGTGGACGAACAAGTCCTAGCTACCATGAGGCGACACTGCTCCTCGTGGCATGTCTGGAGCCATTTTGGCGAGTCATTTACGGCCTGTCTCCAACAGTCAATATAAGGAAACTGGCCGTAAAGTTCAGGCCTACCTGATACAGCCACGTGTAAGCGCTGTACCAGAGTTGGATCCAAACTGCCACGTGGCGGCCATGCCGCAACCAAAGTAGGCCACTCCCTAGTACACAAAGTAACTAAACGCACAGGAGACATCTTAACCCCAAAATCACAAGTTTTGAATCCCTTTTTAAAATTCTTCACCATACAACCTAAGGGATCCGGAATCGTTGACTGCGACGCACCCATACTTAACAATGGAACGTCGTCGACAACGAATACTATGCACGCGTACTATTCAACAGTCACACCCGTTTCCTCTGGCAACAGCACCACGTGGTACGGTTACCAAGTGAAACGTACACAATAACAATAAACACTCAGGGAATTCCCGTACACACACAGCTGTTACACCAGTCACTATATAATCAATATTATGCCCTTTGGCGTAACTATACAGTCACCCACGCTATAATTCTCTATATACGAATTACCCGTCTATAACACACCCCAGTAACATCGTCTTTTACAAATAGCGGTTACAGTACGGTTAGCATAGGTCAAAGCACAAGTTAAGGTCACAATACAATTATTAGTGGTTATGGTGTTAAACATGCAATGGACGACAATGATTAGTACTTATTATACAATGTCAGTAAATATACAGGGTTATGGTACCGTGCACTATAATACAGCAACACACTATTAACACTCTCGCTAGACGGCTGAGCTCGCGCTATCTAACAAGATATACACTTTACTAAACAATCGTTAACACATTTACAATTCCCAACTAAACTATTGGCCAGTACCTTGAATGGACTACCTAAAAACAATCTACATACGTTTTGGTTAGCCACACTGCCCAATCACCACATATATAGCGAGCTAGAGAACCGAATTTACACAGACGCCTCTTAGTCGCACTATACAACGAGCTAGAGGACCGAATTTACACAGACGCCTCTTAGTCGTACTATCAAAAGTCTAGTGGGTTCCAAATTTACACGCCTTCCCACTTAGCCCAGATAGGATGAGAACTAGCGAACCGGATTTACACAGACGCCGCTTAGTCTCCCGGTCCCTCCGACCTAGCGAACAAAATATACACCCTAGAACGCTAGTCTAGACAAGACACCGGTGTCCGGCTAGGGCTATTTTACACCAGAGCGCCCCGCCTGACTAACCAAATCAAACGGTCTGACTAAAGAGCGTTCGATCGAGCGGTGCGCCTTCGCTCCTTCCCTCCGACAGAGGGGGCAGATACACAGATTCAAAACCCCTTTGGGCCTACCGCACAATCGGTATACCCCGAGTGGGTCCTGCCGTCTAAAACAGCAGTTGTCTTACCTCCTCGTTCCTGAACCTGAGTTCACACTCATCGACGGGGACACCCCAGCACTTCTCACGTAGAGGCCGATGATCTCCTGGACAACAGACCAGTGGCGCCGAGACGAAGGGAGGTCCACGCAGAAGTTCAGGGGTGCAGCCGTAGAGAACGTGGGCAAAGATAGACCGTCTCACGCCTCTGCCTCTCAGCTACCGTTGAACGATGAGCTTCCCGGCCAATGCACCAAATGATACCGGAGAAACTGACGGAAGCCAAGCACAGAGAGATGGACACAGGTTTCTTCAGGAAGGAAGAGATTCTTTATTGGATCACCGATCGGGACTCAGAGGGACTAGCGTCACCAAAATACAGCAAAGTCTGAGCCCCGGACAATAGTGCAGGCTCCTTATATAGGCATATAACTCCTCCCATATTAAGCTCCACCCGCACATTCTCTTAACCAATCAACACAAATAAGAATTAACTTCCTGTTTGACCGCATGGCCTGTCCAGCATAATGGAGGAGGGGAATACTATATCCTGTATTCTTGCACATGCTCCGTACACTACTGATCGTATCTTGCCTCGTGCATCCAACTGATCGATACGTCAGCATATGCACGTACACATGCCACGTGGTAATCTCGGCCTACTAAATTTATTTTTACCGAGATTCCACCACACCTGCCTGTATAATTTGCTAATATTTCTATATTACAGGCCTTGGTACTGTTGTCATCATAAATATCTTTTGCTATCTTTTTGAACTCCCTGTAACACCCCCTCCCCCCGAGTCCCCGATTCTCCCCTCCCCCTCCCCCCCCCCCCCCCGTCCCTTGTTTTATTTTATTGTATATTTTTATTCATAAATTTGCTTTGCCCTTTTTCTTTTGGAGAGAGAGAGGGCCAGTGTGTTTCTTTTATTCTGTTTTGCCTGCCTGTTTAAGGGTTGAGATCTTTACCTTCACTTTCTTTTTCCTCCCCTCCTCTTTTTTTTGGCCCCATAATTGCTTAGTCTGGACCTTAGCTATGCCTGATTTGATAATTAAATTATTCAGGGGGGAGGAAAGTAATCATGATAGTTTTTATTAGGTTATCATTTCCATTTTGCATATCCATGTATCCCAGTTTACTTTTTGGGTATATCTATTTCCCAAGTTCACCAGGATATCCCTTTCAATTCTTGCTTGCCATATAACTTGTTATATTAATTCTTGTGTGTGGGATTATCCCTGTTTTCCAGTTTTGTGCCAGAAGTAGTTTGCTGCTGTAATTATATGTAAATTTATCATCAATATTTTTTTTTGTCATTTTTGGGCAGTGCAAGTTCAACAGAACTACTTCTGGCTTAAAACAAATTATATTTCCGTTATTTGATATATTACCTTGATTACGTCTTTCCAGACTTTATTTATAGGTGTGCACTGCCACCAACTGTGGATTAAATTGCCTTCATTAATATTAAATTTCCAGCATCTATCTGATGACTGGTAAAATTTTCTTTTAAATGTACCATCTGTTTGAGAGTTTCAATTGGGTTTCCGTAAGATTTAAGCAGTGTACATATTTATTTAATTTATTTAGAGAGCTTATTTATTTAGAGAGCTTATCGACTCTTCTTCTTCTCAATGTACTTGTACTTCTCAATGTTTTTCTTATTTATTGATACGTTTTATCTGTTTATCGTGTCTCCATCTATACAGGTGATACTTGAAAAATTAGAATATTGTGCAAAAGTTAATTTATTTTAGTAATGCAACGTAAAAGGGGAAACTAATATGAGAGAGACTCATTACATGCAAAGCAAGATAGTTCAAGCCATGATTTGTCATAACTGCGATGATTATAGCTTACAGCTCATGAAAACCCCAAATCCACAATCTCAGTAAATTAGAATATTACATGCAATCAATAAAATAAGGAGTGTACATAGAACAATATCGGACCTCTGAAAAGTATAAGCAAGCATATGGACTCAGTACTTGGTTTGGGCCCCTTTTGCAGCAATTACTGCCTCAATGCGGCGTGGCATGGAAGCTATCAGCCTGTGGCACTGCTGAGGTGTTATGGAAGACCAGCATGCTTCAATAGCGGCCTTCAGCTCTTCTACATTGTTCAGTCTCATGTCTCTCATATTTCTCTTGGCAATGCCCCATAGGTTCTCTATGGGGTTCAGGTCAGGCGAGTTTGCTGGCCAATCAAGCACAGTAATCCCACAGTCATTGAACCAGGCTTTGGTGCTTTTGGCAGTGTTGGCAGGTGCCAAGTCCTGATGGAAAATGAAGTCAGCACCCCCATATAGCTCATCTGCGGAAGGAAGCATGAAGTGCTCCAAAATTTCCTGGTAGACGGCTGTGTTGACCCTGGACTTCATGAAGCACAGTGGACCAACACCAGCAGATGACATGGCTCCCCAAATCAACACAGACTGTGGAAACTTCACACTGGACTTCAAGCATATTGCAGTGTGTGCCTCTCCATTCTTCTTCCAGACTCTGGGTCCTTGGTTTCCAAATGAGATGCAAAAGTTGCTCTCATGAGAAAAGAGGACTTTGGACCACTGAGCAACAGACCAAGTCTGTTTGTTTTTCTTTAGCCCAGGTAAGACGCTTCTGACGTTGTTTGTTGTTCTGATACCGGAGAAACTGAAGCACAGAGAGATGGACACAGGTTTCTTCAGGATGGAAGAGATTCTTTATTGGATCACCGATCGGGACTCAGAGGGACTAGCGTCACCAAAATACCACAAGTTCTGAGCCCCGGACAATAGTGCAGGCTCCTTATATATGCACATAACTCCTCCCATATTAAGCTCCACCCGCACATTCTCTTGACCAATCAATACAAATAAGAATTAACTTCCTGCTTGACCGCATGGCTTGTCCAGCACAATGGAGGAGGGGAATACTACATCCTGTATTCTTGCACATGCTCCGTACACTACTGATCGTATCTTGCCTCGTGCAACCAACTGATCGATACGTCAGCATATGCACGTACACATGCCACGTGGTAATCTCGGCCTACTAAATTTATTTTTACCGAGATTCCACCACATTCCCCCCTTTGATGCCTCTTGATATTTCACAATTACTTGAGGCATCATTTAACCTTAGTTTGCATACACCGCAAGTTACCTTGAACCAGACCAGACTTATCTTATGATGTGAATCTTCAACACTCATCTTCCTGCATTGGTTCTCCTTGATCTAGAGCCTTATATTTATAAATTGCCATTATCTGTGCAGCAGCCTTCCTTTCTGCTATATTTTCTATCAGGCTTTGCACAGACCTAACTACTAAGGGTATAAGACACGGCAGGAGTAGACACAACATTAAAATCAGTAGGACTCCACCTACCACTGCCTTAAGCCCTCCAAACCACTCATACCAGCTACCAAACCAACTACTTGGATTATACCCTTTCCATACCTGAGTAGGCACATGCGCTAGTTTAACCATATGGCTAGTAAGCTCAGCTATTGCTTGCCCTTCGTCATCTATTTGAAGACAGCAATTGCTCAGGTTAAACTTCCCACATACACCTCCCTCTACTGCTAAAAGGTAATCCAAGGCTAATCTATTTTGGTAGACTGCTGTCCTCATCCTGGTATTATGCTTCGCTAGAAGATTGAGCGCTTGTGATGTTTCGTTAGTAATAATCTCAACCACCGCCTGTAATCTTATAATACGGTTGAGCATATAAATAGGGGTTCTATAACCAAAAGTACCATCTTCTGCCCACGTGGCTGGCCCATAATAATCTATGATACGCTGGGGAGGCCATTCATCATCTTCCCAGGCGCCTATCTCTATGGGTCCCCTTTTCTTCCTATGATTCATATCATACACTTTAACACCTAAAGTCTCACCTGTTTCAATAGGTAACAAGAAGAAGGATGGTTTGAGCATACCCAACACACATGCCCCTTCCCAGTCCTGTGGCAACTCCGAATAGGCTTTCTTACCACAGATCCAGTACAAATTTGCTGGGGCTCTCCAGGTAGATGTGATGGATAAATCAAACCACACATCCTTTAAATTGGCGTATCTAGCAAACGGGTTAGATGGTTCTGAGACATTTGAAGCCGACCACCAAGTTGTATTCTTTGTATCATCATCATAAGCTTTTTGCCCTAGACAAGTTAATTCTCCTACAGAAGTATTATACATTATTCCTTTCCTTGCTATGCAAACATAACCTATGATGGAGGTCTTTAATCTCCACTCAGATTTACCTCTAACACTCATATGATAATCGGCTTGTGTAGATATTAGTTGGTCAACTGCCTCAGAACCGGACATTACCTCCTTTGCTTCCCAAGGCCATTGGTCTCCCATGTTAGTACCTCCACACACATAGCAGTTGGTAACATTAAGACTACCGGCAATACTTTCGGCTAAGTCAATGAACAGGTTTTTAGCATTATGGGGGATCTTATTATCTATACTCATCTCTTCATAAAAGGAATGGTATACTTGATGAGTTTGGGAGGATACCGTATCAGTCTCTATCCCTATAAACAATACTGTCCCAGGATCTAAACCCGTCCCGTATATCTGAAACCCAAATAAATTGCCATATTTGTCTAAGAACTTATCGGGGTTATTTATAAGTATATGGACTGGGTTGCATTCCATAGACTTACAATATGGGCTGGTAGGCAACTTAGTCACTATCATGTCTTTGTCTACTGTCTGTCCCCAAGTTGCCCACCCCACACAAGACCAATATGGGCAAAAGTTATAGTCTTTATTTGGGCATCTAGGACTCACATATTTATTTTTACTACTGGGACAAATATATTTATCATTAGACCCATACGTCCTCTCCCATCTAAGATCCCCACATACATTCCACGGCTTTCTACCACTTGATATCGCCTTACACGCATCAAATAGCAGAACACCCGAAGAATGTACGGATTCTAATACTGTCTTATTAATTAGGGTCCCCTGAGGATCTCCATTCCTGAGAGTCAACCAAATTGTACGGGGTTGATACTCTGGACTGAAGCACTTAGGTTCTCCTACTCCTAAATGGCACACACTATAGTCTATATTTAGGTATCTACATCTCGATACATCTCCTTTACACTCGTATTGTGAATGCCAAATTAGGGTTTGGGAAATATGGTTACCTGTTCTTGTAGTCTTAATGCATACCTCACAGCTAGGAGTGTCGGTACCTCTACCTTCCTGAATATAAAAATACACATAAATAAACATTATCATCAACACATCTTTCGCCGTCATCCTCAGTCTTCGTCCGTGCGAAGGCACCTCAGCTTCCAGGATATAAGGGCTGCAGGGAATGGAGTTCTGCTCGTCTTCACAGGAGTCCCTTCGAGACTTTCCCTGGCTTATAAACTATACGTCGGTGGGCGGACAGGCTTTATTATGGCCTTCTCACTCACGCACCAAATCCCAAAAATAATAAAATTTGTAATCCACAATAATTCCTCGTTACTCCGACTGAGTCGTGCGTTTTAACTGGATCTTGCAGGGATTCTCTGGATCTGCTGTAACTTGCCAAGAATCGACTGTTGCTGGTTTAACCCTGGAGTGATGTATCCACGGAGTCACTTCGGCTACTTTTATCGCTGTAGGGGTAGACAAAAGAACAACATAAGGACCTCTCCACTTGGGCCCTAACGGTACATTATTCCACTCTTTAATCCACACTTGGTCTCCTGGATGATAACTATGAACAGGGGGATAAATATTCACAGGTAATCTATCTTGTACCCATTTCTGTACCTCCTCCATAGTCTTACCCAACTCTACAACCTGCTGCCGGGTAATTCCTTCTCCCAACTGACTCAAGTCCCCCCTTAAGTTACCAAGTACGGGAGGTGGTCGCCCATACATGATTTCAAAAGGAGAGAGACCCATCCTTCTGGTAGGGGTACTGCGGATTCGCAATAAAGCTATGGGTAAGAGAACGTTCCACTTAAGTTGGGTTTCCTGACACATTTTAGCCAACTGATTCTTAATAGTTCTATTCATTCTCTCTACCTTACCAGAACTCTGGGGTCTATATGCAGTATGAAGCCTCCACTTTATACCAAGCATATGAGTCAGTTGTTGTAGGCACTGATGAACAAAAGCTGGACCATTGTCCGACCCTATAGAACAGGGTAGTCCATATCGAGGTATTATTTCTCGTAGCAGGAATCTCACAACTTCTCCTGCTTTCTCTGTACGAGTAGGACATGCTTCTACCCAGCCTGAATAGGTGCACACAATTACCAGCAGGTAACGATGTCCACCCGATTTAGGCATCACTGTAAAGTCAATTTGTAAATCGGACATGGGGAGTCCCCCCATAAACTGGACTCCTGGTGGCTTTACTGGTCCTTGTCTTGCATTATTTTTAGCACACGTTACACATCTTCGTACAATGGCCTGAGTCAAGTTGGACAATCTTGGTATGTAGAAATGTTTTCTGAGAGATTCTTCTGTGCTGTCTCTCCCAGAATGTGTCCCGTTGTGATAATTTTGGACAATTTCTACCGCTAGTGATGCTGGTATGACTATTCTTCCATCTTCTAGCAGATACCACTTGTTCTCCAAATACTTTCCTGGTTCAGTCTTTAACCACTCCTCTTCTTGAGCTGTATAAACTGGAGTCCATTGGGACAGTGGAGTTGGTATAAGAGCAGCTATATGCCCCACATATTCCTGTCTTCCTGATTCAGCAGCACGCTTAGCTGCACTATCTGCCATCCGATTTCCCTTAGTTACATCACCATCTCCTCTCAGATGCGCTCGACAATGTATGATACCGACTTCTTTCGGCTCCCACACTGCTTCCAATAGTTGTAGGATTTCAGCTGCGTACTTGATTTCTTTGCCTTCTGAATTCAGTAGTCCTCTTTCTTTATACAAAGCTCCGTGGGCATGAGTGGTTAAAAACGCATATTTGGAGTCCGTGTAGATGTTCACTCTTAAACCTTCAGCCAATTGTAACGCTCGTGTCAGTGCTATCAATTCTGCCTTTTGTGCTGATGTTCCTTTCGCCAGTGGCCGAGCTTCTATCACCTTGTCTATTGTTGTCACTGCATATCCTGCATAGCGGATCCCTTCTTTCACATAACTACTGCCGTCGGTATAATATTGAACATCGGGGTTCTGGATGGGAAAATCACGAAGATCTGGTCTACTTGAGAATACTTCATCCATTACTTCCAAACAATCATGTTGACTTTCAGTAGGTTGTGGCAAAAGGGTAGCTGGATTTAAGGTGTTTACAGTCTCTAAATGCACTCTTGGGTTTTCACACAACATTGCTTGATACTTGGTCATACGGCTGTTACTAAACCAATGATTTCCTTTGTAATCCAACAACGTCTGTACTGCATGTGGGACTCGTACATAAAGTTCTTGACCCAGAGTGAGTTTATCGGCTTCAGCTACTAGCAGGGCGGCTGCAGCTACGGCTCTTAGACAAGGTGGAAGTCCGCTGGCCACTGCATCCAATTGCTTAGACATGTAGGCAACAGGTCTTTGCCATGATCCCAAGTACTGTGTCAATACTCCCACAGCCATTCTTCTTTGCTCATGTACATACAGGTAGAATGGTCGTGTGTGATCAGGTAGACCTAATGCTGGGGCACTCATCAAAGCCTTCTTCACATCTTCAAATGCCGTTTGCTGTTCTTGGGTCCATAAGAAGGGGTCGTGCTCTGTACCTTTGATAGCTGCGTACAGAGGTTTTGCCAGTATCGCGTAGCTGGGAATCCATATCCTACAGAAGCCTGCTGCCCCCAAGAATTCTCGCACTTGTCTTCTATTCTTGGGTATCGGTATTTGGCACACAGCTTCTTTTCTCTCTGGCCCCATAATTCTTTGACCTTCAGAGATATGGAATCCCAGATATTTGACAGTTGGCAAACACAACTGAGCCTTCTTTCTAGACACCTTGTATCCTGCCTTCCAGAGAATGTGTAGTAGATCGTGCGTAGCTTGCTGACAGATTTCTTTTGTAACTGCTGCTATCAACAAGTCATCTACATACTGTAACAATACACACTCTCCTGGGATGGACTCGAAATCCAGTAGATCTTGACTTAGGGCTGAACCAAATAGGGTAGGTGAATTTTTAAACCCTTGGGGCAGTCTTGTCCAGGTCATTTGGCGTTTTGAGCCCGTTACAGCGTTCTCCCATTGGAAAGCGAAAATACATTGATTTTCTGCGGCAATTCGGAGGCAAAAGAAGGCGTCTTTGAGGTCTAAGACTGTAAAGTAAGTAGCCCCGCCCGGAATTAAAGCAAGCAGGTTATATGGATTGGGCACAACTGGATGTATACTAACAACCGCATCATTGACTGCTCTCAAGTCCTGCACAGGTCGATACTCATCTGTACCGGGCTTTTGAACAGGCAGCAATGGGGTGTTCCAGGGGGAAGTACAGAATTTTAGGATACCATACCGTATGAACTTATCCAGATAAGATTGGATGTTCTTCTTAGCCTTCTGCGGGATGTGGTATTGTCTTAGGATTACTGGATAAACCCCAAGTTTTAGTTCAATTTTAATAGGTGGAATATTGCGGGCCAGTCCTGGTGGGTTGTTCTCTGCCCAAACTCCTGGTATGTTGAATAAGGACTCATCACTCCTAGGGTTTTGGCTAGTCAACGCTGTATAAAGTTGCCACTCTTCTTCCTTTGGTACGGATAATGTCATAATACCTGAAGGTCCATTAAACTTTAAGGATGTTGTTCCATTTGGTAGGAACGTAATCTGCGCTTGTAATTTTGATAGCATATCACGTCCCAGCAATTGGACTGGACATTCAGGCATATAAAGGAATTGATGTTTTACTACGTGGCCTCCCAATGTACAGAGTCGACTTTTAAGAACCGGTTTTTCAGCACTTCTTCCAGTTGCTCCTATTACAGTAATAGTCCTTCCAGATGGAGGAGCAACTAGATTAGTCACCACTGAATGTTCAGCACCAGTGTCGATCATGAACGCACTCCTTTTTCCCCCTATTGATACATCGACCATAGGCTCCGCTCGACCAAGGGGGATGGAGCCCGGTCGGTATCAATAGTTCTCCATGACCGTGTCAGCCAATCCTACAAAGTCCCTGCCTTCTCTATCGCGGGACCTTTGCGCTGCTGGGATATACCTATCTTCCCTAACACTTCCTCTGTTCCCATTGCTCCCTCTATTACCATTACTCCCTCCGGGGCCTCCTCTACCTCTCGCTCTGCCTCTAAAATTTCTGTAACCTGCCCTGGGTTGGTCTCTCTCGTACTGCTCTCTTTGTGGACATTCGTTCCTCCAATGCCCTTCTTCCTTGCAATACGCGCACTGATTCCTACTCAAAGGCTCCCTATTCCATCTACTATCGCCTCTATCTGGGCCCCGTCTATCTACGCCTGCGATCGCTACCGCTAGCATGTCTGCCTTTCTACGCATCTTGCGCTCTTCCTCTTTCTTACTTTCTGTTTCCCTATTCATATATACCTTATTCGCTACCTCCATTAGTTGGGTGATGGACATACCCGCAAACCCTTCTAACTTCTGTAGCTTGCGCTTAATATCTCCGTAAGCTTGGCTGACAAAGGCGGAGTTCACCATTCGGGAATTATCTGCGTCTTCCGGATTAAAGGGGGTATACAAGCGGTATGCCTCCAATAATCGGTCATAAAAGACACTGGGCGCTTCATCACTTTTCTGAATCACCTCAACTGTCTTCGACATATTAATGGCTTTCTTTCCTCCGGCTTTCATGCCAGCAATTATAGCGTCTCTATAGGCTCTGAGTTGAACCATATCAGCACCATTTACATTCCAATCGGGATCGGTGTTGGGATAATGTGTTGCGGCCCATGCTGATGGATTGGCTTGGTTTAAAGTACGGGCTTTATCCTCTAGTGCTTTAATGGCCGCTTGATTAATTCTTGTCCTTTCCTCATTGTTGAATAAAGTCATTAATAACTGCTGGCAATCAGCCCATGTCGGGTTATGTGTCTGTACTATTGAGGTGAACAGATCAGTCATAGCTTGTGGTTTCTCAGTATACGAGGAATTGTGGGTCTTCCAATTTAAGAGATCGGTTGTCGTGAACGGGACATATACAAAGACTGGGTCAGCATGTGCCATTTGGCCTGCGGCATCGATATAGGCTAACCCAGGATTCAGACGAAGAGGCATCTGATAGTGTTTTAATTGTTGGGCACCGGTCAGTTGTCGGGTCTGTATGGGGCTACGTGGAGGGGCGTCAGTCATAGGTTCCAGTCGGGGAGAAATAGGGTATGGGGATGTGGGAACTTGGTTTTGGGAAAAGGTTGTAAATAAAACACTTCGAGTCGAGCTAGATGAAGCTTGACCGGAAGTCTGAAGTGGCGCCAAATCAGGATATTCGGATTTAATGGGGGTTGGCTCTGATTCCGGAAGGGGAGATTTAGTACGAGAGGGGGTGGATTCTGTACTGGAGGAGGAAGCGGAAGTGGATGGGGGTAATGAGGGGAGGGTTGCAGGACTTCCTGCATTTGCGTCACTTCCTCTTAACGGAAAGTAAGGGGGCGGCAAAGGGATCTCGGACTCAGGGGGCATGTCCAAAATGGGCCTAACACCAGTCCTAGTGGACAAACAAGTCCTAGCTACCATGAGGCGACACTGCTCCTCGTGGCATGTCTGGAGCCATTTTGGCGAGTCATTTACGGCCTGTCTCCAACAATCAATATAAGGAAACTGGCCGTAAAGTTCAGGCCTACCCGATACAGCCACGTGTAAGCGCTGTACCAGAGTTGGATCCAAACTGCCACGTGGCGGCCATGCCGCAACCAAAGTAGGCCACTCCCTAGTACACAAAGTGACCAAACGTACAGGAGACATTTTAACCCCAAAATCACATGTCTTGAATCCCTTTTTAAAATTCTTCACCATACAACCTAAGGGATCCGGAATCGTTGACTCCGACGCGCCCATACTTATCAATGGAACGTCGTTGACAACGAATACTATGCACGCATACTATTCAACAGTCACACCCGTTTCCTCTGGCAACAGCACCACGTGGTACAGTTACCAAGTGAAACGTACACAATAACACAATAAACACTCAGGGAATTCCCGTTCACACACAGCTGTTACACCAGTCACTAGATAATCAATATTATGCCTTTTGGCGAAACTATACAGTCACCCACGCTATAATTCTCTATATACGAATTACCCGTCTATAACACACCCCAGTAACATCGTCTTTTACAAATAGCGGTTACAGTACGGTTAGCATAGGTCAAAGCACAAGTTAAGGTCACAATACGATTATTAGTGGTTATGGTGTTAAACATGCAATGGACGACAATTATTAGTACTTATATACAGTGTCAGTAAATATACAGGGTTATGGTACCGTGCACTATAATACAGCAACACACTTAACACTCTCGCTAGACGGCTGAGCTCGCGCTATCTAACAAGATATACACTTTACTAAACAATCTTTAACACATTTACAATTCCCAACTAAACTATTGGCCAGTACCTTGATGGACTACCTAAAACTATATACACCCGTTTTGGTTAGCCACACTGCCCAAGCACCACATATAGCGAGCTAGAGGACCGAATTTACACAGGCGCCTCTTAGTCGATTACTATCAAAAATCTAGTGGGTTCCAAATTTACACGCCTTCCCACTTAGCCAAGATAGGTTGAGAGCTAGCGAACCGAATTTACACAGGCGCCGCTTAGTCTCCCGGTCCCTCCGACCTAGCGAACGTAATATACACCCTAGAACGCTAGTCTAGACAAGACACCGGTGTCCGGCTAGGGCTATTTACACAGGACCCCGCCTGACTAACAAAATCAAACGGTCTGACTAAAGAGCGTTCGATTGAGCGGTGCGCCTTCGCTCCTTCCCTCCGACAGAGGGGGCAGATTCCATACACAAATAACCCCTTATGGGCCTACCGCACAATTGGTATACCCCTAGTGGGTCTGCCGTCTAAAACAGCAGTTGTCTTACCTCCTCGTTCCTGAACCTGAGTTCACACTCATCGACGGGGACACCCCAGCACTTCTCACGTAGAGGCCGATGATCTCCTGGACAACAGACCAGTGGCGCCGAGACGAAGGGAGGTCCACGCAGAAGTTCAGGGGTGCAGCCGTAGAGAACGTGGGCAAAGATAGACCGTCTCACGCCTCTGCCTCTCAGCTACCGTTGAACGATGAGCTTCCCAGCCAATGCACCAAATGATACCGGAGAAACTGACGGAAGCGAAGCACAGAGAGATGGACACAGGTTTCTTCAGGAAGGAAGAGATTCTTTATTGGATCACCGATCGGGACTCAGAGGGACTAGCGTCACCAAAATACCACAAGTTCTGAGCCCCGGACAATAGTGCAGGCTCCTTATATAGGCACATAACTCCTCCCATATTAAGCTCCACCCGCACATTCTCTTGACCAATCAATACAAATAAGAATTAACTTCCTGCTTGACCGCATGGCTTGTCCAGCACAATGGAGGAGGGGAATACTACATCCTGTATTCTTGCACATGCTCCGTACACTACTGATCGTATCTTGCCTCGTGCAACCAACTGATCGATACGTCAGCATATGCACGTACACATGCCACGTGGTAATCTCGGCCTACTAAATTTATTTTTACCGAGATTCCACCACATTTCAAGTGCGGCTTGACAAGAGGAATACGACATCTAAAGCCCATGTCCAGGATCCGTCTGTGTGTGGTGGCTCTTGATGCACTGACTCCAGCCTCATTCCACTCCTTGTGAAAGTCCCCAACACTTTTGAATGGCCTTTTGCTGACAATCCTCTCCAGGCTGCGGTCATCCCTGCTGCTTGTGCACCTTTTTCTTCCATACTTTTCCCTTCCACATAACTTTATTAATGTGTTTTGATACAGCACTTTGGGGACATCCAACTTCCTTCACAATTACCTTTTGAGGCTTGCCCTCCTTATGGAGGGTGTCAATGATGGTTTTCTGCACAACTGTCAGGTCAGCAGTCTTCCCCATGATTGTGATTCCTACTGAACCAGACTGAGAGACCATTTAACGGCTCAGAAACCCTTTGCAGGTGTTATGGCTTACTTAGCTGATAAGAGTGGGACACTGTGAGCCTAGAATATTGCACCTTTTCACAATATTCTAATTTACTGAGATTGTGGATTTGTTTTTTTTATGAGCTGTAAGCCATAATTATCGCACTTATGACAAATCACGGCTTGAACTATCTCATATATTAGTTTCCCCTTTTACGTTGCATTACTGAAATAAATTAACTTTTTCACGATATTCTAATTTTTCGAGTATCACCTGTATATAGCTTTAGCACATTTTGTCATTAGGTTTTTATAGTTCTTTAGTTCGAGTAGATGTTTGAGGATTGTAATTTTCTCCCCCTCATTTTGAAGGTGATATTCTGCTAAAAAGCCCTTAGTTCTCAGAAAGTTAAGTGTGTCTTTCTGGGGAATGTTGAATTCTCCATAATTTGGTTTTAATTTTGTATTCCACCAGTATATTTTTAAATTCCCTTATGCCCCCCGTCTTCAAAGTGTCTATTTATTTTTATGTTGTCTTAACATATCTGAGATACTAGAAAAAGGGAGCACATCTATTATTCTATTTTTGAGACCTATGTTGTTTGCGAATTTGTCCCACCAACTCGTTAACTCTTTGAGCATCTGAGATTTGGTTCATGCCACTTTGATGGATTTTTTTGTTTACGTTAAATTTCCTACCCCGGTTTTAGCTTTTTCCATTTTATACCATGTTTCTTAGATTGCAGCAATATTTTGTGAAAACAATATATGGAAAAGTCTGCTAGCTTGATAGCATTGTAAAATTTCCAGGCACCCCAAACCTCCATCCTGCCTTGATCTAGCCAAAACTTTTTTTATTTTAACTCTTGCTTTCTTGACGCCCCATACAAATTTGAAAAAGGATGAGTGTAGTAAAGATAACCAGTTTTCTGGAAAATTAATTGGGATCATTCTCCATAGATACAGCCATTTTGGTAAGATGTATGCTTTTAGGATATTGATCCTTCCCGACCAAGAAAATCCTATACCTTAAGTCTTTATTAGTTTGTGTTAATAAGGGTAAACATTTTAAATTCTTTATTTTTATTGTGCATAGCAAGAAACATACAATGGAGCAGGTAAAGCCACAACAGCAGTATCTGCCGTATCTGTCAACATATAGGAACAATTGCATGGCAAATTAGGACATAGCACATTTTGTAATTTTATATAACGAAGTTTCTACGAGGTATAGATCAGCTTGTCAGTTATGAGTGACTATACATTAGGAACACAGCGTGGTTTTCTAACTGCCTATGGCAGAGGTAGGCAACCTACGGCACTAGTGCCATGCACGGCACTCGAGGTGTCTTCGCACGGCACTCAAGCTTGCTAGAGACAAATAGGCTCTGGCCTATCAGGAGTCCCAGTAAAACTTCAGATATCTGCTAATACGAAAAGGTGGTGAAGGACAATCCTCAATTTATGCATTGCAGCACGTAGAGGAAGTGATCTCAGATCACTTCCTCCCAGCACTTGTGAATAGGAATCCACACTGTAGTAGAGCAGCTCGCAGTTGCTGTTGCAGCTCCTGTCCTTGACATGTACCTGGCCGGTCTGGTCCCCACTGGAACCCAGGGAAGCCACCCACACTGCTAGATATACACAGGAATGCAGAATCCTGCATTCCTGTGTAATCCCTCATACAAATAGTACGGACAGCCCACACACAAACATACACATAATCTGCACAAACGCAACACCACTAACAATCCACATACATGCACACAACCCCACATGCAGTCTCTCACATGCAATACTTCAAACAGCCCCCACACACACTACCAAACACACACTGTGACATATCCATTCACACAATTCCACAAGCAGCCCCCATACACAACTCACATTCATATGTATCATACACAATACCATAAACTACTCATGAACATATACAATATAATAGCTAATATACGCAGGGCCGTCTTTAACGTGGGGCAAACTGGGCAGCTGCACCGTGAGCCCCGCTGGCCTCGACTATTTCTAACCCCCGGCCGGTAATCCGCACACTAAGGAGGCCCACCGGGTGGCCCGTGCACAAAGGGCCACCCGGTGGGCTTCTGTCAGCAGGGTCCCGGTGGCGCACTGAGGCGCTTTAACAGCGCGAGCAGGCCCCTTGCTTTTTGGCAACAGGCTGGGAGGAAGTGAAGGCCGTGCATCACTTCCTCCCACAAAGAGTGGAGCGCGCGGGAAAGAAGAGTAGGCAGAGTGAAGGGGGGCTGGCTGAGAGAGCCAGACCCCAACTCCCAACACCTTCAGCCACCAGCAGAAAAGGTAGGAAACTTGAGGGTGGGTTTAAAAGTGTAATTTGTGTGTGTGTCAGTATATCTGTGTGTGTGTATGTCTGTGTCAGTATGTGTGTCAGTATGTCAGTGTGTGTGTGTCACCATGTCTGTGTCAGTATGTCTGTCTGTGTGTGTGTGTCAGTATATCTGTGTGTCAGTATATCTGTGTGTGTGTCAGTATGTGTGTGTGTCAGCATGTCTGTTTGTGTGTTAGTATGTCTGTGTGTGTGTCAGTAAATCTGTGTGTGTCAGTATGTCAGTATGTCTGTGTGTGTGTTTCAGTGTGTATATATCTCTGTGTGCGTGTATATGTGCATACATCTCAGCATTCACACACTAACACTACACACAAATACACCCCTACATTCAAATTTCAACACTACTTACAAACACACTTCTGTGTTACACACCAAAAGTATATGTAAATACACCCCTGAATTCAAAAACCAACACTACACAAATACATGCTTGCAGTCACGCCAACACCACATACAGACATATTCCATACAAAAACCTGTTTACATTCGAACACACAAAAAACGCTTAGTGCTAAGACCTGGAAACATGGGTAAATGGTAGAGCCCCAGCTGTCAATGCATTACTGGAGTTGCACGACAGATGGGGATCTACCTTTTAATCACTCGTGCAACAGGGAGGCCCAAAAAAATTCTTGCACCTCTCTACTTTAGGTCCGCCACTGCGTTGAGGTGGAGGACGTGATTGCATGTCTGGGGAGGGGGGACAGGGTCCAGGGGGCCCCAAAAAAATGCTTTGCCCAGGGTCCAGTCAATATTAAAGACGGCCCTGCATATATGCACAAATACAACAATACAAAGCAATTACAGTAAAAATAACACAAGCAGGATACGGCAGCATACACACCTCATTTAAAAAAAAAAAAAATAGGACCGGCACGCTACGGGACATCACAATCCTATATCGGCACAGTGCTGCTAAAAGGTTGCCTATCCCTGGCCTATGGCATATAGTTGAGGGTTACAGGTTTATTTAGAAACAGCAAGAGTATGTTAGCATAAACGGCACGACTCACACTCAGGCTAGTTAGGTATTCAAAATGCTGCGATGCTTGGTTATTTAATCTAGTGTGCAATATGCGAGCATGTTGTGCCATGTTTCTATCCATTCAGGATGCGAGACTAGGCTGTTGATAGACATTAGTTGAACTCATTACAGTTCTAATATATAAGGACCAGCATGCCTAGTGGGGATTATACAAATCAGTGTAGATTCTGTGTAACAATATAAATGATATGACAATCGCCTTTAGAACGTAGGCTGCAGTAAAAGTAACAGTTAAAGGAAGATCATCTTATCACACTTAAGTAGAGCATAAAGAATAGCTTAATGCAACAGCTAAATGATACCAGTAGACCACGTGGCAAGCGTGTCTGCGGGTGGAAGTCCGTCAAGGAGAGTCCACGCAGGCCGGTCAGGCCATGTCCCCCAGTGCTCTCTGCAGAGAGTGTTGTAAGTGGGACTGCCAGTCCACGAGGTTGGTTCAGCCTATCCCCCTGCTGGGTAGGGCCACAGCATGGACCGGTAAAGTGTAGGATATGGCCTTGTGGGTCTTGGGTGCCTCTGGGTGCATCTGGCGGTGGTCTCGTGGCCTTGCTGGGCGTCGGATATCCTCGCCTGCTTTTGCTATCTGTTTGCCGCTGGGTATCGTGGTCCGTGCGTTTCGGCCCTGAAGTCTCCATAGTGGGCCCAAGTTTAATCCTCCAGAGGAGCGTCTGGCGCTGTTGTCGGTCGTTTGTGCCCTTCTGCCTCGACGCTGTACGGGAGCTGGTGCTCCTGTGCCACGAGCCAGGGTTCCGTAGTGGTCCTGGGTCTTCCCTGTCGGGATAATGCGGTGGGTACGGTTACCTCTAGTCCCATTCCGCCGGTGTGGTTGGCACCTGTGGGGCGAAGCCCCTGTTGCTCCCAGCACGAGAGGGCCCCCATCAAGGGGATTTGTCGCTTGGTGCTCCATGGTGCCCCGTGGAGGTTTCCCAGGCCTCCCCATTCCTCGAGCTGTGTGTTTCGTAGGTTCCAAATTGTTTGAACCTGCTGACAGCATGTGTGCCTGTAGTTTGGCCCAGAAACAATCAAAGATTACACTTATTGAGTCTCTTGCCTGTGCGCCGTTGCCTAGTCCGGCGGGCTGCTGCTTGTCTCTCATGCTGGATGCGCTTGTGTCCGCCATCTTGGGCGCCCCAGCTCTCATCTTGCTTGGAGGGGTTGGGGGCACACTCATTTGGTGCAGAGTGTGGGGCACCCCGCCCAGCGGGGACCGGGATCTCCCCCACCGGTCCATAGGGGGGGGGGGGAAGGCTAGAATACACGCTTATGGCTGTTTGCCTTTGGCGGGAAGGCGGCCGTCCTTCCTCGCCTCCTCTCGAGTTAGGCCTCATTCTGCCGTTGCGGTGCTCGATCAACCCGGGTGTCGGGTGTGGTGTTGCTGTGCTCCGGCCGGCCTCCTCTGCATCGTGGGCACCATGGTAGGAGGATTTGAGCCCTGTAGCAGGAAAGGTAGGCATTTTCAGCGCCCGTGTGGCAGGAGCTCCTGCAACACACGTCTTGCCCGGTCGCTGGTCAGGCTCCGCCCCCCAGGGTAAACATTTTAAATCTGAGGTTAATGTTATACCTAAATATTTTAGCCTGTCCTTATTTTCTGAGAGCCCAAGGTTTTGTACAAGAAAATTAACTAGCTCTTTGTTCAAGTTTTTAGCTATAAATATTGATTTATCTATATTCATTTTATATCCTGACACTTTGGTGTATTTGTTTCTCCTTCAGAAGCTCTGGGACTGAGGTTTTTGGTTCTTCTAAAGTTAGTAAGATGTCATCTGCATAAATGTTTAATTTACTTTGTCCTAGGGAGTTCGTAAATCCTTTAATTTTTTCATTTTGTCTTATTAGAATCGCAAGGGGTTCTAACACCATTTTGTTCAATAAAGGAGAAGAGGGCACCCTTGTCTAGTCCCATTTTTTTAACGCTGAAGTTTTGTGATGTGAATCCAGACCCTGTTACTTTAGCTGATGGAGAGCTGTAGAGAGCGGATATAGCTTGTAATATTTTTTTTTTTTTGTAAATCTGTTTTATTAAGGTTTCGTGAGGTTAGAAGCAGGATTTATCAACACAAACATTGTCATTAGTGAGGACTCGCAGGTCCTAATTGCTCATAACAGATTAAGGTCGCTTACATAGTTAGTGTAGTGGTCATCATAGAGGGCTATACCGAACCTATAGAGACCGGTTATTTCAAACAGATGTACAACAGCACATTGCATGGTACAGTACTACCCTTCTCCACCTGGCACCAATGTATATAGCCATAGGCCATCCCTTAGAGCGTTATGTGTCTTGAGTGTACCCTGCAACCCGCGGCGCTTCGTGGAAGTATTTTAAGAGGTACTACACTATGGTGGAGTCTGAACCAGACCAGGTATAGTTAACTGTCAAGGAGCTCCATGTGGCTACTAGGCCTCGCACTACATACAGATACGGGCCTGTGTGCGTTGCCAGTGATTACAAGGCCTTTCATTGGTCTGTCCGCCCCAACTATCCCACCTTTTTAAGGGTGTGCGTATGTCCCTAAGTCATTGGTGGAATTCATGATAGGTGTGAGTGAGGTGATTATAGTGCCTACTGTCTATGATCGCACTGACTGGTCCCGGTCAAGATGCAGGCTTATCACTATAGCGTGAGTTTGTCTTATCCATGTGCTCGTGTGTATGTTAAGGTTACAGGTGAAAATCAGAAGTAAGTTAGTAGAGAGGGAAGAAGAGTTGCCCCAAGGCCTAAGTATAGGTTAGGTAAGGTAGAATAAAGCAGGCAGGAATGGTCACGCTCCGTTGGGCCAGACGTCCCTCGCGCGTCCCCCCACCTGGTCCTTCCCGCCCTATCTGCTATGGGATCCAAACGCGATCCATGGTCGCCACATTTCTGCATGTCTGTCCCCTCTACCAAGTAGTGAGGCCTGGATCGCCTCTGCTCCCTGAATGTCCTCCACCTTATGAATCCATTCCTCCATTCGGGGTGCCTCCGTCTTCTTCCAATATAGCAGAAGATCGATTTTTTTTTGTACATGGCAATCGACATCTTCGAGATATGTAGAAGGGACAGGGCCGCTGTCCATTCTGTTGTTTCTCCCATGATTTTGGTTATCTTCTCCCTGATCATCTCCCAATATGGGACTATAAGGCGACATTCCCACCATATATGTATTGTCGTGCCTCTCTCTTCGAGGCATCTCCAACATGTCGGGGGCGCAGCTGGGAAGGTCCTGTGGAGCAGCATCGGGGTCCTATACCAGAGTGCGATTAGTTTGTAATTCGTTTCTTGGTAATGTGTGCTAATGGAGCTTTTGTGTTGCCAGAGTAGTGCACCCTCCCATTGTCGAGGTTTGAAGGTGGTGTCCAGCAATGCCTCCCACTGCCTGCGGAAGGTATTATTCTCCGTCAGATATCCCACCAAAAGATGTTGGAAGAGGGTGGATATCGTTTTTTCCAGCGATGAGCGCATCTCGCCTCCAACCAAGTGAGGTCTCTGTGCAGTCGTTCTTTGTTGCGTACGGTGTCGTAATAGGGCTTTACCTGCATGTAGCGTAGCATTATCAGGGGAGTCCGAGGTGTCTCTCCCAGCAGGGAGTCCAGAGATCACAGGGTGCCATCTCGCAAAACCGTAGCGATGGTAATATGTTCACGTCCCTCTGCAAAGGGCCATGCTCTTGACGGGAATCCCCCACCTATTGCCGGATTGTGGGCAATGGGGAGTAGTGGACTGGGCATGGGTGAAATATTGGGTTGGTCTCTCATAAGTTTCCAGCTAATAAGTGATAGCTTGTAATATTGATCCAGTGATTCCAAATTGTTTTAAAGTGGCAAACATGAAACATGAAACATGAAACCATCCAACCCTGTCAAACGCTTTCTCTGTGTCTATTGATAGTAGCATTAGAGGGGTTCCATTCTTTGTTTCTTCTAATATGTTTATTATTTTTTTAGGATTGTTAATTGACGACCTCCCTGGTATGAATTCTACTTGGTCATTTTTAATTAATTATGGTATGACTATTTTGAATCGATCAGCAGGAATAGAAGATAATATTTTCATATCTGTATTAATGATATAGGTCTATAATTGCCAATCAGTTCTAAATCGTTATCTGCTTTTGGGATAGGGACAATATTCGCTCTCAACAGCTCTCCAGGACAGCTTCCTGTCTTCATTATATAGTTGAAAATAGTGGTAAGTTCAAGCAATAAAGAAAATAGTCTATTACCCCCTCGGTGAAGATATCACAACAGGGGTGGGCAGTACGAGTGGCACCCTCGCCACAAGCCATTCTTTAATGGCTTCATCTTGCACATATCTCACAACTACTGTTGCTTGATCTACCATTCCAACATCTTGTGTGGAGTCAACCTGTATACTGAATCGTTTCTCTCAGATTTAAGACACAATTAAGTTTTTCATGCTTCAAACTATTATTGGACAAAAATGTTATAAGAGATCCACGTCCACTTGTCAGTTTTCCTGATGTTTTTCTGTCTTTTAATCGCTGTTTTCTTTTTTTACTGTCCTGATCACATTTATCATGATGATTTTTAGGAGGAACATCATAGTGTGATAGAAGTAGTGTTGCGGGAAAACACTAAAGAAGCCACACACAGAGAGTCCAGACACAGGTCAATTCAGGAAGCAAAGAGGTTTATTGAAACCGACCGGGTCTCAGCTTGTCCATAGTCTGAGCACTGGAGTTTTGAATTAAAGGCTTTTTATAGACTATGCATCCCCCAACTGTACCCTTACACCCTTTCTGCAATCTGACACCAGCTCCTCCTCAATCACCTGTTCTTCTGCTTGTGGGCTCACCTCATCTTCGACGGACACAACTGGCATGCTTGAAGGAGCACTTGGGCCGTCAGAAACCTCATCAACAGGAATTCTTGGGTGTATTCCACCAGCCTAAAACAACATTTGTTTTTTGTCAACCTACTCTAATATCCCCCCAAAAGTTCTAGATGTAACCAAGAAACTCCAGGAACTCCATGCATGGTAACAATAAAAAAAAACAAAAAAAAAACATGCTAAAAAAATGATATATAATTCATACTTACCTTACATGTAAGATTTTATGAGATTTCAAATAAGTAAAAATATATATTAAAGTAAAACTGATCACCATGGAAAGTCAAGTATGCACACTTCTTGATAATCCATCATGAATCTTAACAAACTTCATCATGCACATGCAAACAGACTAGATATATTCATTCTTGTTATCAAAGAGTGAATATACATTTCTGTGACATAAAATGTAAGAACCGGCCTTAACGTTAGAACTTTTAACATACCACCGTTAAAGATAGTTTCATTTGCTTAGGATCCCTACCTGCTAACTCAAGTTCTTTGGACTGTTTTTCTCGTATTTTCTGAGCACCGCCTTTCTTTTTAGATGTGGCTTTACTCTCCATATTTATCAATATGAGACCAACTGTAAAATTGTATTAAAAAGCAAAACATGACAATGAGTTACATAATACCAGCAAACATTTACTAACGTAGTGATTTAATGCCTAAATGGCAGAGAATTGAGCAGTGGGTCTGCAGGGGCAGGATCTATACACCAAAACTGCTTCATTAAGCTGAAGTTGGTGTTTTGTTGACTATAGTGTCCCTTTAAGTAAGCATTTTACAATCACTTCGCTCACAACTCACCTATTGTAAAATGAAAAAAACAGCAGATTTACTTTCAGGAGAGACTGGCCAGTAGCCAATGTATTTATATTTAGTCAAAAACATCAGGATGGCACTTGTTGAATCCTTTGCAAATTGACATGTGCGGCAATCACACAAACACATGCCATGGGGGAGAGGCAGAAATAGTGCCTGTAATTTACACAAATTCAATGCCCCAGGAACCAATAAACAACCTGCTTTTCTGCCAGAGGTTGGGTGAATGTACAAATCAGCCTGGCATTTTATGCCCAATACACAGCAGCACCTGTTGGTAATAGCCAAATTACTCATCTTTATATGGACACAAAAACAAAAATATAATTTCACCTGGGAATTGACAATTAAAACTCAGAAAGACTTTATCTGCATCTGATCATAAAGTACATAATGAGCCTGAAAACCCTGGTTTGAGAATCAAAAATCATCAGTTATAGCCATGTGTTTTAACCCCTTAACCCCTTAAGGACCAAACTTCTGGAATAAAAGGGAATCATGACATGTCACACATGTCATGTGTCCTTAAGGGGTTAAAGAAAGAAGCTATGTTTTTAGTGGGGATATTGTGTGCTTTTCCAAATAAGTAACGAAACAGAATTATCGTACAACGTTTCTTAGAAGCAATTAACCCCTTAAGGACGGCTCTAAACGCCGGGGGGCGGGATAACACGTCCCCGCCGTCCTTTCTACTTACCCAGTCGCCGGTGGTCCCACGTCAGCAATCACAGTGTGGGGACTCACCTGGCAGCCCAGGGAGTCCCCCCTCAATCTTCTCCGGCCCTCCTGGGCCTTGTGATCGTGAGGTCCTTACAAGGACATGAACAGCATAGCCGTCAAAGGCAGTGCCAGCAGGGGGAGTGCCTGTAATAGCAGGTACTCCCCCTGCTGCCTGTAAAAAAACAAAAACCTTAAAACTGTTTAAAAGTAACATATATATATATTATATGCTGTATATATATATATTATATATATATATATATGATCTAAGTAAAATATTATATGCTGTATATATATATATATATTATATGCTGTGTATATATATATATATATATATATATATATATATATATATATATATATATATATATGACATTTGTGGCAGGCTTATGCAATGTATGATCATATAATGTAACTAAACCCCCATTATTTTTTGCCTAGATTAGGTGTTTTTAATAAAACTAGTCAAATCTGTCAGCATCAAAGTAGCTGTTTAGTAGATAAGGGAGTGCGCTGGATTTCTATTTTTACTGTACTTATTGGCCCCCAGCAGCACCCCATTTAAGCATGTTTAGGTGAGTGCAGCCAGCCCCTTGTTTTTCCATATACATATATATATATATATATATATATATACATACATACATACATACATAGTGTAAGTGTATTTTAATATTAATATATATCTAATTATATATATATTAATATCAAAGTACACGTAGCATTATATTGAATAAATATATACATCATTATATATTTATATATAATATAAAATAAATATGTAAATACGTTAAAAAATAAAAAATATATATGTGTAATTTCGTTCTAACTGTATTTTAAAATTAATATATATATATTGATATCAAAATACAAGTAGAACGAAATAATATATCAATATACATAAGTATATATACGTATATATCACTATATATATATATACCTATCCATAAATAAAAATAATTGTAAAAATTATATATATATATATATATATATACACACACACACACACACACATAAATAATATTAAACGTATATATTTATGTAATAATTTTACATAATTACATCATTTTATTAATTACAATTAGCGGGACCTGCCTGACAACCCATGCCGAAAGTATAGGGAATTTAATTTGCTAGCACTATATTTAACCCTATAACTTTCCAAGACACCATAAAACCTGAACGTGGGGGTTACTGTTTTACTCGGGAGACTTCGCTGAACACAAATATTAGTGTTTAAAAAAAATGAAATGTATTACATCGATGATATCATCAGTGAAAGTGAAGTTTTTTTGCATTTTTTACACACAAACGGCACTTACACTGACAATATTATTGCTGTGATACTTTTTACTGTTTTGAAACACATGTACGGGTATAACAGTACCCCTCATGTACAGGTTTTATGGTGTTTTCAAAAGTTACAGAGTCAAATATAAGGCTTGCGTTTCAGTTTTTTCACATTGAAATTCGCCAGATTGGTTATGTTGCCTTTTAGACCGTATGGTAGCCCAGGAATGAAAATTACCCCCATGATGGCATACATAGAAACATAGAAACATAGAATGTGACGGCAGATAAGAACCATTCGGCCCATCTAGTCTGCCCAGTTTTCTAAATACTTTCATTAGTCCCTGACCTTATCTTATAGTTAGGATAGCCTTATGCCTATCCCACGCATGCTTAAACTCCTTTACTGTGTTAACCTCTACCACTTCAGATGGAAGGCTATTCCATGCATCCACTACCCTCTCAGTAAAGTAATACTTCCTGGTATTATTTTTAAACCTTTGCCCCTCTAATTTAAGACTATGTCCTCTTGTTGTGGTAGTTTTTCTTCTTTTAACCCCTTAAGGACCAAACGTCTGGAATAAAAGGGAATCATGACATGTCACACATGTCATGTGTCCTTAAGGGGTTAAATATAGTCTCCTCCTTTACTGTGTTGATTCCCTTTATGTATTTAAATGTTTCTATCAAATCCCCCCTGTCTCGTCTTTCCTCCAAGCTATACATGTTAAGATCCTTCAACCTTTCCTAGTAAGTTTTATCCTGCAATCCATGAACCAGTTTAGGAGCCCTTCTTTGAACTCTCTCTAAGGTATCAATATCCTTCTGAAGATATGGTCTCCAGTACTGTGTACAGTACTCCAAGTGAGGTCTCACCAGTGTTCTGTACAATGGCATGAGCACTTCCCTCTTTCTACTGCTAATACCTCTCCCTATACAACCAAGCGTTCTGCTAGCATTTCCTGCTGCTCTATTACATTGTCTGCCTACATTTAAGTCATCAGAAATAATCACCCCTAAATCCCTTTCCTCAGATGTTGAGGTTAGGAGTCTATCAAATGTTCTGTACTCTGCTCTTGGGTTTTTACGTCCAAGATACATTATCTTGCACTTATCCACATTAAATGTCAGTTGCCACAACTCTGACCATTTTTCTAGTTTACCTAAATCATTTGCCATTTGGAACATCAACCCTGTTACATATCTTAGTATCATCCGCAAAAAGACACACCTTACCCTCAAGACCTTCTGCAATATCACTAATAAAAATATTAAAGAGAATGGGTCCAAGTACAGATCCCTGAGGTACCCCACTGGTGACAAGCCCAAGCTTTGAATATACTCCATTGACTACAACCCTCTGTTGCCTGTCACTCAGCCACTGCCTTACCCATTCAACAATATTGGAATCCAAACTCAAAGATTGCAGTTTATTGATAAACCTTCTATGTGCAACAGTGTCAAAAGCCTTACTGAAATCTAGGTAAGCAATGTCTAGTGCACCACCGTGATCTATAATTTTAGTTACCCAATCAAAAAAATCAATAAGATTAGTTTGGCATGATCTCCCTGAAGTAAACCCATGTTGTCTCTGATCTTGAAATCCATGTGTTTTTAGATGTTCAACAATCCTATCCTTTAACATGGTTTCCATCACTTACCCCACTACTGAAGTAAGTCTTACTGGCCTATAGTTGCCCGACTCCTCCCTATTACCTTTCTTGTGAATGGGCACAACATTCGCTAACTTCCAATCTTCTGGGACTACTCCTGTTAACAATGATTGGTTAAATAAATCTGTTAATGGTTTTGCTAGTACACAACTAAGCTCTTTTAATAGCTTTGGGTGTATTCCATCAGGTCCCATTGACTTATTTGTCTTTACTTTTGACAGTTGAAATAGAACTTCTTCCTCTGTAAACTCACGTGTAATAAATGACTCATTTATCCTTTTTCTTAACTGAGGTCCCTTTCCTTCATTTTCATCTGTAAATACTGAACAAAAATATTAATTGAGGCAGTCAGCTAGACCTTTATCCTCATCTACATACCTTCCTTCTTTTTTTTTATTTTATTTGTGCTCAGAATAACATCAAGCTTGCAGGGCCACAACAGCTGTAACAAGCAGATTTCTAACATTTCAATTTACATATTGTGGCAGATCAAAAAGCACATTTTTATATATTTATATTGAACAAGAGACTGGCTCACCCTGTGACATCCATATACAGTAGGGATCAAGCTATACTATAAGATTAACAGGCGTCAGACGTTTATATCAAGTAGTAAGCGTGCTGTGAGTTTTAGACAACGAGCTTTGAAGTTTCAATAAATGATTATCATCAAACATAAAGGGCACGCTAAGTTAAATTTGCATACAAATTAGTGTGTCACGCTTAGATAAGTAATCGACATGCATAAGCTTTTCATATGTGTTTCTGGTCGACTTAGGTTACTTGCTAAGAAAATAAACTTTACACATGTTAAAAAGCATTTTAGGGGTGTCTATCAGGCAAAGCCAGAGTGTCTGCATTTTGCAAGTGAGAGTCTCAGTGTGTGGGTATGCAGGGCTTGTGTGCCGGTCATCCGATCTGCACTTCGCTGAATATGGCTGTTGCATCCCTGGTGAGGCCAGTTCAGCCGACGCCCCGCTTATGCTGTGGTGTTGGAGCTGGAGTGGGTGTTTGACCAGGAGCCATGTTGTTCCTTTGTATGCGAGGCAGGTCAGTCTTTGGGGAAGGGGTTCTCAGAGGAGCTGTGGGAGTGCAGCGGGGTGCTGCTGAGGGTCTGAGCTTTTCGTGCTGCCACAGTGGGGGGGGGGGGGAGTTGGCATTCCGGTGGGCCCGTGGCCCTTCAGGCAGGGGTAGTCCCGATTTTGTGGGATGTTGAATAATTGGGGGCTGCTGTCTGGCGGAGCAGGTTTCTTTGCTTGTTTTCCCCGTGTGGTGATCTGCATGGGTCATCGGGTACCTCCGGGTCGTCTCCCTGGCGTAGTTGGCTTGCCACTTTCCCCTGCTGGGCTTCATTAAGGAGAGACCGCTATCTGGGCAGTCCTGCTGCATGCTGTATAGTAAGTGCTCCTTTCTCTCTCGTCGGCCGCAGTTTCCCGCTGTTTTGCGTCGCCCGTGCCTCCCCATGCTGAGTGGCTGCGAGAGCTGGCTCTGCCCTTTGTGGTGGGATTCGTAGGTAGGGGCTGCTGCTGTTGGAAGCACTGGGAGGTATAGAGTTCTCCCCGTGTTAGCTGCGCACATGGTGTCCGCCATTTTGGAGGCAGTGGTCGGGCATCTCGACTTCAGTTGCGGCCTCACGATCAGGGTCTCCGGGCGTGGACCTGGGGTCATCCCCCCGGCCCAGAGGGGGGGGGGGACCGGGGCTGGGTCCACATGTGTGTAGCTTGACTGTTGGGCTCTGGTAGGCAGGATAGTGGAGCGGCGGCCGTCCACTCCACTCACTGCCAGGGAAGTTTCTGCTTGCTGCTGCAGAGCACTCCCCTCCGGGGGACTAGAACTCAGGGAGCAAGCCTCTCCCCGGTTCCGGTAGCCCTCCTCCATCGAGGGTCGCAGTCTTGGGTAAGTTAAGCGCTTTAGGTTTTTTGTTTTAGGCTTTTGAGTGTTGTCGTTTGCAGGAGCTAAGCTGTCCTGCGACCGCTCCGCTCGGTGGCTCGGCCCCGCCCCCCTTCTTTTGTTTTTAATCTAACTAATCCTTGTTTTACTTTTCTTTGCAATAGTAGACAACCCAAGGTATTGCAAAATGTCCAGTCTTTTTTAGTAGCCACTTAGTCAGAAACACTGGCCTAAATTGGCATTCAAATTAGTTTTTTGCATTTTTCCCACACAAACAAATATTAACGATAAATTTGGCCAGTGTTTCTGACTAAGTGGCTACTAACAATAGCGAGAACCTTTGGAGCATCCTCAAGCAAAAGATCTATGAGGGTGGGAGGCAGTTTGCATCCAAACACCATCTCTGGGAAGATATTCTGACAACTTGCAAACAAATTAAAGCAGAAACTGTCCAAAAACTCACAAGTTCAATGGATGCAAGACTTGTGAAGCTGCTATCAAATAAGGGGTCCTATGTTAAAATGTAACGTGACCTGTTAAAATGTTTAAAAAGTTAAAATGTTGTTATAAGTTTGATTGAAATAGCTTTTGAGTTCAGTAAATATGCTGCAAACACAACAAATGACAATTTTCAGTTCATAACAACCTATAAAGTGTTTGGAAACTTACTGTGCGTAATAATTTGGAACAGTGCATTGTAGGTTTTTTATGTTTAAAAAAAATACTGTTATCATTAGGAGGTTTGTTCAATAAAATTTAAATTGTACTCTTAATAATCGATAACATGAGAATTATGCTGACTGTTATTTACATCAATTTTTTAGGTAAAAGAGAAAAACTCAGAAAATGTCCTCATACTTACCGTAATTTTCTTTTCCTGGATACGTCCATGGCAGCATCACGATAGGGCTAGCTCCTCTCCCTTGGCTGTTTAGGACAGGAAATACTTACAAATAGGCCCTCCTTGCCTGGTATCATCAGTCAAGTAACGCGCTCGAAGAAAAAATAAATGGGAAGGGAAATAATAGATGCTGCCATGGACGTATCCAGGAAAAGAAAATTACGGTATGAGGAAATTTTTTGAATTCCTGGATACTAATCCATGGCAGCATCACGATAGGGTAATACCCAAGCTAATTTTAAGGGAGGGCAAATTAAAACAAAGACAAGGTATTCATGCTCAAAGAAGTGTTTGTTTATTCAGAGTCAATAGACCGAGGATAGAACATTTCTTCCAAACTCAGTGGTTGCTTTGGATCTCACATCCAGGGCGTAATGCTTAATAAAGGTTTTAGCTGAAGCCCAAGTAGCCGCTCTACAAATACTTTCTATAGGAGTGTTAGTAGCAGCTGCCCAAGAAGTAGAGAATGATCTAGTAGAATGCGCCTTTAATCCCTCAGGGACTTGAGATTCCTGATACTGATATGCAGAAGAAATAGCTGAAACAATCCATCGGCTCTAAGTGGCTTTTGATGCAGCCAAACCCCTTCTGAATCCTGCAAAGTTTAGAAAAAGGGTAGGAGATTTCCTCCAACTTGCTGTTTTATCCAGATAAATAGAAATGCATCTGGAGACATCTAGAGTGTGCCACCTCTCTTCCTCTGGTGAAGAAGGAGACTGAAAAAATTATGGAAGGAGAATCTATTCATTGAAATGAAATTCCGACATTACCTTGGGCCGGAATTCTGGATTTGTTCTTAGTACCACTCTATCCGGATAGAACTTCATGTAGGATTCTTCCGTAGATAAGGCCTGAATTTCAGATGTAATAGCCACAAGAAGAAGAACCTTAAGAGTAAGTAATCTATCCGAGGCATCTGAAAGAGGTTCAAATGGAGGAAGAGACAAAGCCCTTAGAACTAATGGAAGGTCCCAGGGGGGCGTTAAAGATCTGATAGAAGGCCTTGACTTTTTCACTGCAGTTAGAAACCAGATCACCATGTTTTCCAGAGCCCACCTGTAGCCAGTAAGGGCCGATAAAGCAGAAATCTGAACACAGAGAGAACTGAGGCTTAGACCCCTATTAAGACCTGTCTCCTGAAATTCCAAAACATTAGAGACTGAGGAAGACAAGCAAGAGACTTTATTGATTTTAGCCCAATCCGCAAATACTGTCCAAATGCTGTAATACGTAGAAGAGTTAGAATGTCTTCTACACTTCAAGAGAGTGTCAATTACTGCTGACGAAAAGCCTTTGTCTGCTAAACACCTCCTTTTATTTTCCATGCTATCAAATGTAGAGTCCTTGTCGACCGGTCCACTGCTGATCCCTGAATCAGGAGATCCAATTTCCATGGTTTGGTGATCACAAGAGACTTGAGGAGGGGGAACCATGGTCTGCGAGGCCAAAATGGAATAATCGCTATTACTCGAAGATGTTCCTTCTTGATTCTTTTCAATGTTTCCATATGAGAGGAAACAGGGGAAACACATATGCCATCTTGAACTCCCAGGGGCTGGATAGGGCATCCGTGTTCAGAGCTCTGGGATAAAAGGTACCTGAACAATGTTTTGGAAGTTGAGTATTCTTCGCCGAAGCCATTAGATCTACTTCTGGTCGTCCCCACTTCAAGACCAGTTGCCGGAATATCTTTGGATTTAATTGCCATTCCTTGGGATCCAGATAATTCCTGCTGAGGAAGTCTGCTCTCGAATTTTCTGGTTCTGGAATATATACAGCCGACAGATCCTTTCTTGCTCCTGGTACCGCCTTGCTTGTTTATGTAGGACACTGCGGTACGATTGTCCAAGTGAATTCTCACCCATCTTCCCATTAGTACATCCTGAAAATGTGTCAGGGCTAAGAAGACTGCTCTTAGTTCCAGAAGGTTGGCTTTTCACCCATCTGCCCTGGGCATTCCATTGAAGAAGATGAGCGTCCCAACCTGAACCACTGGCATCTGTAGTTATGTTCAGCCAATCTACTTCTCCTAGAGGAATCCTTCTGCGGAAGTGAACAAAATCTCTACACCAGTCCAAAGCCTTCTGGAGGCATGCCGAAATGACTATCCTCTTGGACCACCTGTCCTTGTCTTGATTAAACCTTTTCAAAAAATACCTCTGAGGATAACGCAGGTGCCACTGAGACCATTTTACAAGACTGATTCTTGCCGAAAAGTTTCCCAACATGCTCCTATACTCTTCGCCCGTGACCCATTTTGAGTCAATCGCCCTTTGTGTCTTTGACATGACCCGAACTCTTCTTTCCTTTGAAACGAAAACCAAACTAACTTCGTGTCGAACCATGCTCCCAGGAAGCATAAAGTCTGGGAGGGGTCCAGATGACTCTTCTGGTAATTGATGACCCAACTAAACCTTTCCAAAGTTCTTAAAGCCTGGTTTCTTTGAGTCAGAAGTCTTGCCCTTGATCTTTCTACCAATAAAATATCGTCCCGGTAATGATAGATCTGAAGACCCTGAAGTCTCATCATAGCTATCAGAGCCAGAAGGACCTTTGAAAATGTCCTTGGAGCGGTACTTAGGCCAAAAGGAACTGCCCTGAACTGGAAATGTTCTCCCAAAATTGCAAACCTCAAATACCTTTGATGATGATCTGCTATTGGAATGTGGAAATAGGTGTCCTTCAGGTCTATTGAGATCATCCAATCTCCTGGCTGAATTACTGCTATTATGGAAGACAAGGACTCCATTCTGAATCTTTGGATGTTGAGGGACAGATTCAACTTGTGTAGGTCTAAAATCGGACGCCAATCTCCAGGTGGTTTTGGAACCAGGAACAGATTTGTGTAAACCCCTAGACCAATTTCTCCTTGAGGAACTCTTGTAATTACTCCCTCTTGCAGAAGATTGGAAATATCTCTTATTAAGGCTTGTTTTTTCTCTGGCAACCCCAGAGTTTTTGAGATCATAAATCTGTTGAGACAGGGAAATACCTTAAACTCTAATCTGTATCCTTCTTTGAGGACAGAAACCACCCAGGGATCCAAATCTGCTTGAGCCAGGGTTTCCTAAAAGGCGTGGAGACGAGCTCCTACTCCCGAGACCTAGGGTCTCCAACCTTCAGAAAGGTCTGTTTGAGGCTCTAGTACCGGTTGAGGATCTATCTCTGGCAAGTCTTCCAGACTGGCCACTTCTCCAGGTTGAACCTCTTGTGAATTCTCTCCCTGGCCTATAGGACCTTGATTCTCGAAAGGCCTGTCTGTCACATAAGGATCTTCTGTCCTGCCAGTTCTGGGAAAACCTTCTACCTCTGCGAAATTGGGGAAAAAAGACCTTCTTGCTTTCGGTAGCTCATTTGATGGCCTCCTCCAATTGCTTGCCAAACAATAATTGCCCAAGATATGGGATAGCACATAAATTATTTTTCTCAAATAGGGCCGCATTCCATGATTTTAACCATAGGGCTCTACGTGCAGAAACCCATAATGCTATATTTCTGTCTAGGTTCTTAATTATACCCAGAGATGCGTATGAGATAAACTCAGTTGCCCATTTAATTTCTGATAGAGATTGTAATAGAGATGGCCTATTTACACCCTTCTCAATATCCTCTTCTAGAAGACAAAGCCATTTCATTAGTGCCTTAGAGACGGAAGTCATAGCTACTGCTGGTCTACAGGCCACTCCAGCAGAAACATAATTCTTACAAAGATTGATGTCAATCTTTCTATCCATAGCATCCTTGTAGGCTACTTCATCCAGTGGTAGAGCTGTGTTTCTCCCCAGTCTAATAATGGCCGCATCTGCTTTGGATGCATTATCCCAATCAGCAGAATCTTCTTCAGAAAAGTGGTATATAGAGGATATCTTCCCCTGAGCTGAGACCCTTTTCTGGGGTTTTCTACATTCCTTGAGCATTAGCTCCTTAATGGCTTCATGACTTGGAAAATAAGGTTTCTTCTTCATCAATTCTGGAAATATAGATGAGGAAGGATTAGAGGTACTAGGTTATTCAAGCTTTAGTGTATATCTGACAGCCTTAATTAATTTTTTGATGGTTTTAACATCCATGTGTTCTTCCACTAAGTCCGAATCTACTGAGGAATACATTTCTTCACCTTCCCCCGAGTGAGCTTCTACAAATGAGGCATCAGAATACAAATCTTCTTTATCTCTATGAGAAGTTCTTCTTGGCATCTTATTAGCTCTCTGCTGTTCTATGGACATATCTACTGCCATCTGGATCCACTTCATAATCTCTGGAGATGGATCCTTAGGAGAACCAGCTGCTTCGGACAAGCAAGTACTGTAGCGGTTACCCCGTGTAGCAGAGGGGTTTCAACCGCTGGAGGGTGTCCTTTTCCCGATCAGTGAGGAGGATTCTCAGCATCCAGTTGTTTTCCAAGTGAAGAAGCTCTGACAAGAGCTAGTGTGAATAGCTGTATAGCGGTTACCCCCAATAAGAGACAGGACTCTAGATTGAGGGTGAAGTAGAACTGATGTTTAATGACAGGGACTCTGCTTTTATGCAGTGCTCCCCTGCAAGGGAGACGCCCACAGACAATTAGGCATTAACCAATAAGATAACGGTTACATCCCACATATTCCCTCCCCTCTGCTTGGGAGATAATTGAGTTTCTTACTGTATCTCCTCAATTATCTCCAAGCTAAAACTTATACAGTTTTATACATTTTTATAACTTTATGGTTTTGTATCACACATGAATAAAACTTATATTTTTATGAACCACACAACTTGGGGACAAACATAAAAAATTCGTGCAAATCGGTTCAGGGATTCCAGAGATATTGAAAAAGTCTCTTTGGACCGACCGCACGCCTGTTTGCATGCCCAAAACAGTTCCACAGATTCAGGCTGTGTGGTCGGTCTATTTCTGCCCTGAAAATTGACAAATTCCCATCCGAAGGCGGCGTTCGAATAGTCGAACACACTTCGACTTCTGTCGAAGTAGACCGGGGTTAAACTCCTGCAGTGGTTGTTAGTCGAGTGGCAGTCTATTTCCCCTGAAAAGATGACAAAGTCCCATTCGAACGGGCGTTCGAATCTTCGAACGGGACTTAGTCTCCAGCCGCGGTGTCGAAGGGTAGGGGAATGTACAGGTACAGACCGCGTTCGACTGCATTAAAATGGCCGCCGCCACGTGTTCGACTGTCTAATGGCGGCCACTTTGACTACTTCGGCACTTCGGCTGTATCCGAAGTGCCATAGCAAATGTACCCATTCTTTGCACAACACAATTAAAGGGCCAGAAACAGTTTTTGTCTTTAAGTGCAAGGCAAGGTGGATGATGGGACATCATAGAATAAAACAAAGGGTAGAGGTTCCCAGGGAACATGGATGTTGGCTGCTACAACATAGATTGCAGATCCAATGCAAAACAGGGGGATCTGTTACAAGTACCACATAGCTTCTTTCCTTCCAAAGCCTTAGCATCACATGCAATACAACGGGCAGACTTGTGAGACTTCTTTCCTCCAACAGATCTTTCCGATATATCAAAATCATGGACACTAAAACCAAACGGAAAGAGGATTGAAAATACCATTTAATATCGCTCTTTTAATCCAATAATTAAAAGAGAAAAAGTTTACCTTGAGTGCCTAGAAGGAGATCCTCTTGAAGACTGCTGAGATTAGGGCAGCTATTTGAAGGAATACACAAGAATTAAGGAATGAAGAATACCTTCTAAAAAGAGTGAACCTAAATGCTAAAGATAAAAGAATCCTTCTTACCTGCACTAACCAGAATAAACGCCAAAGAAAGTATTCCTAAGGAATTCCAGCTTACATTCAAGGAGAGAGAAAAATAACACCCTGTCTCTTTAAATAGCAACAACCGAATAAACAATACCCTGAACTACCTTAAATGCGCATGCTCAATCAGCCGAAATTTTAAGGGAATGCAAAACCTTCAATACACAAAAAAACAAACATACCGTTCGTTTGCTGAACGGTTACTAAGCATATGAAGACAGGAAAATTCATTTGAATGAAAATTTCATACGAACGCAGAAACAAACGAACACTATTCTGACTCGGATTGTTGTGATAGTGATCTAACCCTTGTGAGACCTCTGTGCTTGGCCTGTATAAGCAGATACGGTCACTGCGGACAATCCTCCTCAGATAGCTGAACTCACCAATACTGGTTTCATCCAAAAGCTGGTTTTATTCTGAACATCACACAACAGGAATACAGCAGAATGAATGGATTTCAGTATTATGCGGTCAAAAGATGATGCTTTCCTTAGCTTAACATGTGGAATACAAGAGTCCCAGTTACATGAGGCAAATGCAAGTCGCCATGACACCGGAAGTACAGCAAGAACAGGGCGGAGTTTACATACAAGGAAATGATGTAAGGTGCTCACAGGAGGAACAAGAGCATTATCAAAACGGCCAGAAGGTGGCAGCAAATACCTACCCATAGAAAAATACAAGGTAAATAAATCACAGAATATGCTATGTAAATTGCATCTACAATAACGAGAATATTAACTGTGTAACAGCACAAACACTAACAGAGCATATAAGGAGAACGCCGACCAAGATGACAAAATGGCAGGAAACTGCCGAACGCAGCTTCCAAACGAATGAACACTAAGAACACAGGCAAAAAGCCCACTAGAAGGTCTCCCAAAATTAATTCTTTACCAGCAAAAAATTGATAAAGGATGCAGGTAACTTATATCCGAAAATGATATAAATATTTTTCAGGAATGTTTATCCATTATACCTCTACCATTAGGATCACTGTGGATCACATATATATATTTAATGTGTGTTTTCTACATGCACCGCTACCATAAGGATCACTGCGGCTATAAATCCATGAAAGCAAAAGCATGAGTCACACATAATGACCGCTACCATTAGGATCACTGCGGACTTATTATAGGTATAAAGTGTATACTCCACACAGCACTACCATTAGGATCACTGCGGTTAAATCTCCTATGCGTGAGATCACTTAAGAAAACCGCTAACCGTGGGATCACTGCGGTACAATTTCCATCACATAATACCCCTTATATTACCTCTATTAGATCATTATTGCGGAATTCTTCTAATATTAAGGATATCTGCCTTGTATATTTTCTTGTTTAATACCATTTGAAATTTCCATTTCTTCTAGGAAAGAGAGGCTGAACTCTCCAGGGAATTAAAGAGGTAAACTTAAAATAAAATAAAGGTAAGGTAAATTACCTGAATCATGTCCACAGCCAAGAGGACAGGAAAAAAGACGGATGATACCAGGCAAGGAGGGCCTATTTGTAAGTATTTGCTGTCCTAAACAGCCAAGGGGGAGGAACTAACCCTATCGTGATGCTGCCATGGATTAGTATCCAGGAATATCATTTGCATAATAATTTGGAACAGGGTGTATATATATATATATATATATATATATGATCAGCATGTAAATGATAGTAATTCCATTAACACAAACACTGAACAATTATGTTGTACAGTATAGGCATACAATATTATATAACAACATGCCTACCTCAAAGACACATCACTGGTATACAAGTCCAGCTTCAAAACATACAAGAGCATGCACAGCTCTCAAAACACACACATTGCGCACAGCTCTCAAAACACACACACTTTTTTTTTTTAATTCTTTATTTTGAAAGATGTTTGTTTTATGGGGTGGGGGTACATAAAAGAGAACAGTGAGTTAGAGTTTGTGGTACAAATTTGCATAACATTAATCTGCTTTTCATAGTAGTCTAACTTTCCAATTGCATATACCAGTTGTTTGTCGGTAGTTTCAACATACGTTCATAGCAAGTAAATATTTACAACAATCTTGTCGGCGTCTGTTATTTTGCGTCCTGGGTTTGGGGGTAGGGTACAGAAATAAGATGGGTGGGGGTGAGGGTACCTTCTCATTTGCAATATGTGACATACATTTTGAAATATATTGTGTTTCTTTTTCACTTGCCCTTCCCTTCCTCCCTCTCCCTCCCTCCCCCTTTTTTTTTTTGGGGGTGGGGGGGGAGGCTGCAGAGAAAACAATCAGACAAAGAGAAACAGGGGTTAGGCGTTGGTCATGCAGTTTTCACAGCTGAAACATATGTGTGTTGTTGTATTTTGTTTATTAATGGAAATACAGTCATCTTGTCATATTTCTGTACTTTTCTAGATTCTATTTAGTAAGTTCATCTTAGGTCTGCGGATTTGGGTAGGGTTCAGGGAGAGGAAGGTTGGTTGTCTTGTCCTTGAGCGTTATTGTGGTTGCATTTTCGGGCTGTCTGCTCGTTCCTGTCACACTTTGACATCAAATAAAGTGCCTTCAGAGATAAATTGGTGTGTCTTCTTGCTTCAGTACTTGGTAGATGTTAATCTCATACAGAAAAGGAATAAGGTGCAAGAAAATGATGAAATGACTATATAAATAAAGTGCAAAAAACAGCATTTATTACTTACATCAAACTAAATAATAGCAGATGATGAGAAATATGTTCAATATTAGTCCAACGCATTTCATCCCTATCAGGGACTTCCTCAGGGACAATCTTTGACAAAATGCTGGATACAAATGCATACAATCCTAACAAAAACCTCCCCTAATATATACATGCCCCAATTAGTCCCAATAGTTGTTCCACAGGTGGTTCAATTTTCTTTCAGCTGTTGTTGATTCAATTTCGGTCACTTCTGGGTTTCGAGCATTCAACGTCATCATGTGACATGCGCGATGACGTCATGCGTTCCAAATATGCGTTCCACCTTTGTTTTTACTATCTATTACAGTGGCAAGCTGAGATGTTTGCATAAAGTCCGCAAAAGACTGTTTCTAGGTGGGAATATAGGTGGGGTGTATACAAGGGGAAGTGACAAAATGGTTAAAAGAAGTTACTGATCCATAGTAACCTAAACAAGCTTGATTGACAAAGACAAAAAAACACACCGTCCAAATTAAAACATAAATTAATACATACTTATATGCGTGTGTGTATTTAATTCCACACTGCATAAAGTAATATGTACAAGCCAAGATGCTCAAACTAATTCCATGGGTAATGAAAGAGACCCATTTCTAAGTGCAAATAAGCAAGTGTCAGGATCGGGACAGGGATCCAACACGCAGAGTACAAACAGTAGCCAGATACGTATACCGGACCTTAGAATGGCCGGACTAACGTAAGTAGTACAGTATAGAATGGTCAAAGACAAGCCGAGGTCGAGGGTAACAGAAGACAGGTAAGCGAGAGACAAGCCAAATCAAGGGTAACAGAGATACGCAGAGTAAGGTAAACAAGCCGGGTCAAAACCAAAAGGGATAATAGAATACACAAGCACTGAGTGACTAGAACAAGCTAGAACCACGACAGGGCAATGAGCTAATGAAAGAAGCTCTGTTAAATACCCTATTCAGAGCAGTAACCACGCCTCCGAGGCGTCCTGATTGGTCCTGCAGCAATTGACTGACAGGTCGTTCCGGGGGAGTGTCCTGATGACTACTTCCTGCCTAGATGCTGTAAAAGGCAGTCACTCCCTCGCGGCCGGCCTAGCATGACCGGATAGACCGCGGGGAAGGGAGCCATCAGACCGTCTGGATGGAGGAACAGCTAAGTCTCTACCTCTTTCGGAGGTAGAGACCACAGGTACCCTGACAGTTCCCCCCCTCTCAGATACGCCCACCGGGCGGAATGAACCGGGACGAGATGGGAAGCGAGAGTGATACGCCCTGCGGAGACGGGGAGCATGAACATCCTCCTGAGGTACCCAACTCCTCTCCTCAGGACCATATCCCTTCCAATCAACCAGATATTGTACTCTCCCCCGGGAGATTCGAGAATCAATAATAGAGTTAACCTCATACTCCTCCTGACCCTCCACCTGAACGGAGCGAGGAGGGGCTATTGTGGAGGAAAATCTGTTACATATGAGTGGTTTCAGCAATGAAACGTGAAACGAGTTCGGGATGCGTAAGGTATTAGGAAGAGCTAAACGATACGCAACTGGATTGATACGGGTCAGCACCCTGTAGGGTCCAATATAACGAGGAGCGAACTTCATGGAGGGCACTTTTAAATGGATGTTCCTCGTGCTCAGTCATACCCTATCACCTGGAACAAAGACCGGAGCCGCCCTTCTACGTTTATCAGCATGTTTCTTGACCAACATAGAGTTGTGCACAAGGATTTGTCGAGTTTGATCCCACAACTTCCTCAAATTGGCAACATGAACATCAACCGACGGCACCCCCTGGGAAGGAGAATCCGAAGGAAGAATAGACGGATGAAAACCATAATTCATGAAGAAGGGGCTTGAATGAGTAGAATCGCAAACGAGATTGTTGTGTGCAAACTCCGCCCAAGGAATCAAACCGACCCAATCATCCTGGTGTTCCGAAACAAAGCATCGTAAATATTGTTCAATTTTCTGGTTGGTACGTTCAGCAGCTCCGTTAGACTGAGGATGATAGGCAGAAGAAAAGTTTAATTTAATACCAAGTTGAGAGCAGAAGGACCTCCAAAAGCGGGAAACAAATTGGGAGCCTCTGTCCGATACAATTTGAGAGGGTATCCCATGTAGGCGAAAAATCTCCTTAGCGAATATCTCTGCCAATTCGGGAGAAGACGGGAGTTTAGTCAGGGGAATGAAGTGTGCCATCTTAGTAAACCTGTCAACCACGGTGAGGATAACAGTCTGTCTTTTAGAGATAGGTAGATCGACAATAAAGTCCATGGCCAAACAGGACCATGGTTTTTCAGGAACCTCCAAGGGTTGCAGGAATCCACATGGAAGCGTATGGGGTTGTTTGGTTTTAGTACAAACTTCACATGCAGCGATGAACTCCTCAATATCCCTCCGTAAAGCAGGCCACCAGAAGTCCTTAGAGATCAACGCGTAAGTTTTGCGAATACCAGGATGTCCCGCCATCTTGCTATTATGTAAACACTGTAACAGTTCCAGTTGAAGAGCAGGAGGAACGAAATGACGGCCCGCAGGAGTCTGTTTAGGTGCTAGATGTTGCAACTTAATGATCTCGGCCAGTAATGGAGAATGAATCCTGAGATTCGTATTAGCAATGATATTGCATTTCGGAACTATAGAAGAAAGAACTGGTTCAGGTACAGTAGAAGGTTCATATTGGCGAGATAATGCATCGGCTTTAGAGTTTTTAGAACCAGGTCTGTAAGTCAGTACATAATTGAAGTGAGTCAGGAATAAGGACCAACGAGCTTGTCTAGAGGATAAGCGCTTAGCCTCCCCAATATAGGACAAGTTTTTGTGGTCCGTTAAAATCGTAATAGGGTGTAGGGTCCCCCCCAACAAATGTCTCCACTCCTTTAAGGCTTTAATGACTGCTAACAGTTCCCTTTCCCCAATGTCATATCTGCTCTCAGGCCCAGAAAATTTCTTAGAGAAGAAACCACAAGGGTGTAACGGTTTATCCACCCCTAACCTTTGAGACAGAACAGCCCCAACTGCTGTCTCAGAGGCATCGACCTCGAGCAAGAAAGGCAGAGTCGTATCAGGATGGACTAGAATGGGAGCCGAGGCAAAAAGTTCCTTGAGAGTCTTGAAAGCACCAAGAGCTTCCTTAGACCAGAACTTAGTATCAGCCCCTTGTTTGGTCATATTGGTAATAGGCGCAATGATAGAGGAGTATCCTTTAATGAAGCGCCTATAGTAGTTGGAAAAACCAATAAACCTTTGGATAGCCTTGAGTCCTTTGGGCAAGGGCCAGTCTAAAATAGATTGGAGTTTTACAGGATCCATTTTAAAACCTTCCCCAGAAATCACGTATCCAAGAAAGTCTACCTGAGACTGATCAAAACTGCACTTCTCCAATTTGCAATATAGACCATGTTGCAGCAGCTTGTGTAATACCTTTCTGACCTGTCTATGGTGAGTCTCAATCTCCTTAGAGTGTATTAGTATGTCGTCCAGGTAAACAATAACACAATCGTGCTGAAACTCCCTAAGTACCTCATTAATCAAATCTTGAAATACTGCAGGAGCATTGCATAGTCCAAATGGCATAACAGTGTATTCGTAATGGCCATACCGAGTATTGAATGCCGTCATCCACTCGTGACCTTGCTGGATTCTCACCAAATTGTAAGCCCCTCTGAGATCTAACTTGGTGAAGATTTTGGAGCCCTTAAGACGATCAAATAGCTCGGTAATCAGTGGGATAGGATAGGCATTTCTGACAGTTATTTTATTCAAGCCTCGGTAATCGATACAAGGTCTCAGCGTGCCATCCTTCTTCTTAATGAAAAAGAACCCAGCCCCGGCCGGAGAAGAAGACCTCCTGATGAATCCCTTTTCTAAATTCTCCCGAATATACTCCTCTAGAACCGAGTTTTCCTGAACAGACAAAGGATATACATGGCCCCTCGGAGGCATAGTGCCGGGTAGAAGCTTAGTCTTACAGTCAAATGACCTGTGTGGAGGCAAAGAATCGGCATTCTTCTTGTCAAACACTGCCCTTAAGTCTAGGTAAAGGTCTGGTATTTGTCTTTCTGTGGACTGAGTAAATTTCTCCGGTATGTTAATATTAGCTAATGGAGAAACCTTGCACAAACACCGATCCTGGCAGCCCTGGCCCCACGAGAGTATCTCTCCTAACTCCCAATCGATAATAGGGTTATGTTTTTTCAACCATGGGTACCCCAGAACTATGGGAACGGAAGGAGACGAAATGAGCATAAGAGATAAATTCTCCACGTGTAGGATACCAACATTTAAATCAATGGGTATGGTCTCATGAAAGATAACAGGGTCTAGTAGTGGTCTACCATCTATGGCCTCAACGGCCAAAGGTGTCTCCCTTAGCTGGGATGGGAAATTGTTCTTACTAGCAAAGGCTTGATCGATAAAATTCTCAGCAGCACCGGAATCTATCAATGCCATAGCCCTTACTACTTCCTTCCCCCAAGTTAAGGAAACTGGTAGCAGAAGCCTGTGATCTTTATAATTAGGAGTAGAGGACAAAATAGAAACACCCAAGGCCTGTCCTCTAGAGAGACTTAGGTGCGAGCGTTTCCCGGGCGGTTAGAACAATTCGAGAGTAAATGACCCTTGGCTCCACAATACATACACAAACCCTCTCTTCTCCTGTGCTGTCTTTCCTCCTCAGAGAGGCGGGTATACCCTATCTGCATAGGTTCAGTAAGCAAAGATATCGTGGAGTCAGGACTTGGAAAAGCGGGAGCTAACCTAAAAGAAGGTCTCTGGTTCCTCTCTCGAGTGTTCTGTCTCTCTCTTAGACGTTCATCTATACGAGAGATGAACAAAATTAAATCCTCTAAATTCTCAGGGAGTTCTCTGGTAGCAACCTCATCAAGGATTACATCAGATAGGCCATTCAAAAATACATCCATATACGCCTGCTCATTCCACTTGATTTCTGCCGCCAGAGACCTGAACTCTAGTGCATAATCCACCAGTGTTCGGTTCTCCTGTCTCAGGCGCAACAGTAATCTGGCTGCATTAACCTTTCTACCTGGAGGGTCAAATGTTCTTCTAAAAGCAGCTACAAATGCGTTATAGTTATAAACTAATGGGTTATCGTTCTCCCATAGTGGGTTGGCCCATCTCAAAGCTTTCTCAATGAGTAGGGTGATAATAAATCCTACTTTTGCCCTATCTGTAGGATAAGAGCGAGGTTGCAATTCAAAGTGGATACTAATTTGGTTTAAAAAACCACGACACTTCTCAGGAGCCCCACCATAGCGTACTGGGGGGGGAATGCGAGAAGAAGCACCCACTGTGGCTACCTCTAGACCTGAACCGACAGGAGAAACAGGGGTATTACGTATCTCCTCTGGTGGGTTATTGGCACAAGCTAATAGAGCCTGTAGCGCATGCGCCATCTGATCCATTCTGTGATCCATGGCTTCAAACCTAGGATCAGGAGCAGCCAGCTGACTGTTTGTACTTGCAGGATCCATTGGCCCTGTCGTAATGTCAGGATCGGGACAGGGATCCAACACGCAGAGTACAAACAGTAGCCAGATACGTATACCGGACCTTAGAATGGCCGGACTAACGTAAGTAGTACAGTATAGAATGGTCAAAGACAAGCCGAGGTCGAGGGTAACAGAAGACAGGTAAGCGAGAGACAAGCCGAATCAAGGGTAACAGAGATACGCAGAGTAAGGTAAACAAGCCGGGTCAAAACCAAAAGGGATAATAGAATACACAAGCACTGAGTGACTAGAACAAACTAGAACCACGACAGGGCAATGAGCTAATGAAAGAAGCTCTGTTAAATACCCTGTTCAGAGCAGTAACCACGCCTCCGAGGCGTCCTGATTGGTCCTGCAGCAATTGACTGACAGGTCGTTCCGGGGGAGTGTCCTGATGACTACTTCCTGCCTAGATGCTGTAAAAGGCAGTCACTCCCTCGCGGTCGGCCTAGCATGACCGGATAGACCGCGGGGAAGGGAGCCATCAGACCGTCTGGATGGAGGAACAGCTAAGTCTCTACCTCTTTCGGAGGTAGAGACCACAGGTACCCTGACAGCAAGATACTGAAAAAAATTATTTTTAATAAAAAATTTATAAATATATTTAAATATATATCTCCTTCTAATTATACAAATACCTATCAAGAATTGTAAAATAAGGCATACCTGATGCCCCTAAGAGATTCAATGAAAGAAAATAAGTCTCCTTTGGGTACTATGTTTCAAAGAGAAGGGAACTTTCTCTTGGCTTGTTCACTATAAATATAAAACATGTACAGACAAATTAATATATATGGGTAAAATATAAGTAATATATGAAGGACAGAGAAAAAGAAAAAGAAGGAAGAAAAATGAGTGATTATTCCAAAAAACACCACAGATCAATATCTGCATTTAATCTACCTGGTTGTAAGGTTTCCAATACGTTTCTCGCTGTGCTAGTTTTTTGATGAGGTTACCACCCCTCCAATGATTATTATTTTTTTTCTAAACCTACATAATAGAAATGTTTCCAGCTAAAATTAGGACATGAATTACAATGCGTAGCGACTGAGTGTTTATCATATTTTTTTCCTTTTTTTTTTCCAGAAAAAATAATGATAATAATAATTACCTCTAAACAAACACTATCAAATAGTGTACCCGGCTGGGAAAGCAGAGGCTAAGGTGCTTCAAAACCAACGCCTCAGACAAATAATCACGCTAGCACAGCTTATGGTGTCTGCAATGGAAAAATAAACAGGCAATGTGCTAAACTGCAGTCTCCCTTGTGAGCAAGGTGCAACAATGCAAAGCCCAACACCCAACTCGCAGCAACCAGGCTATAGGAGGGAGATGGCCAGTGATGGGCTCCATACCAGCAGACTGTGACTCGGGGGTTAGGTGTAGTCCATGTATCGAGCATGTTTTGTATACATCGATGGGATTACCATCCCATAAACCGTCACCAGGGCTTGACAAATTTAATTGGAATCTAGAAGCCAGCTAACATAGTTAGGAGTAAAGTTTTTCAATGTCAAAAATGCAATTCTAAAGGGACACCATAGTCACCAGAACTACTACAACTTAATGTAGTTGTTTTGGAGTCTATATCCTGTCCCTGCACGCATTTCAAGGTAAACACGGACTTTTCAGAGAAAAAGCAGTGTTTACATTGCTGCCTGGTAACACCTCAAGTTACAATCACTTGGACGACCTCTAGAGGTGCTTCCTGGACCAGTGCTGCACAGTGTGCACCACCTACATTCAGCATGACTTTTAATTCTACCCGTAGATTTGCATTTATTCAATGCATCCGGAGGAGATGCTGATTGGTGCAGCATTGTGTATTGGCGCACATACGTAATAACCTTTCATTGCTCGTCTCGTCTTTACTTCACGCTTCTAAATTTTAAGATCCTTTAACCTTTCCTGGTAAGTTTTGTCATGCAATCCTTGACCTACTGTATATACTTGTGTGTAAGTTGAGTGCAGTTTTTTGACCAACAATTGTGAAATATGCTATGATTCGTGGATAAGTCGAGGGTAAATCTTGGGGCTATGAAATTCTGTTATTTTTATAATTATGTCAGATTTTACCTATGTAAAAATCCTGGGACAATCAAACATGTCAGCTAAAAACTGGATTAATAAATAAGTAATCATGAACAGGAACATTTAATTTATTAACTGCAATGAATACTTTAAATTTATTACAGGGAATTCTTATTCATGTCCTCCAAAATAGCACAAACATTGTTCGGCCGATACAAATCCATCAAACTCCGACTTGTCATTGAAAAAAGAATATATATATATATATAACACACGTGCTCCCCAGTGGTAAGAAAATATAAAATTAAATTACCAAAATGTAGAAATGTAAGAAGAACCTTCTATTCTTCTTGGTATATATGCAAAAAATACAATCTACAAATAAACATAAAAGAACATAGTATAGTTGGTTTTAACACCATATAATGCGCTAGTAAAATTGCACTCACAGAAAGAAAGCGCAGTAAGGCGTATAGCAATCTTTGAGGACTTGACGGAGTCTCTGTAATCTAGAGACTCCGTCAAGTCCTCAAAGATTGCTATACGCCTTACTGCGCTTTCTTTCTGTGAGTGCAATTTTACTAGCGCATTATATGGTGTTAAAACCAACTACACTATGTTCTTTTATGTTTATCCGACTTGTCATTGTTTGAATGTCCAAATAAATCATGACACTGTTCTTAGGTGATGCCATCAGAGTAAATGTCGTCTTCGCTATCGCCATCTGTTGAATCAGTATATGAAGCTAATTCGTCTTTCTCTGCATAAATGGCGTCGTCCTCTGATCTATCCGTAGCATTACTAATTCCGCATTTCAGGAACGACTTCTTGATCATTTCTGGTAATACTAAATCCCAAGCATCCTTTACCAATTTTGTTACCAAATCAATGTCTGATTTCATCAAGTTTCCTCATTTTCGTTAACTTTGCTTGAACAGAACACATCCATTGTTGCCACATATTGCGCAATGGCTGGAACATTGATGTTAGGGCGCCTGGAATCACGGCTAACATGGTCGCCATTTTCTTTGCTTCGTTCTTCACATCCTCTGTTATATGCACGCAAAATATATCCCACACTAATAACGACGGACATTTTCTTCATTTGCCAGGCAAGACAGGACAACAGTGAAATGTGTCTCTTCATGACTGCTGGTTTTAATAATTACAGATTATCCAAAGCATGCTACAGTTCGATTGCCAGGCATATCAAATGTCATTAGAGTTTGGTCCATATTACCAATGTTATTCAGAGCGAAACCATTCTTTTGTCTCTGTTTGATAAAAGAATTTATGGAAATGACCTTTTCCTCAAGCTCTTTAGGCAGCTTCTGAGCGATCTTTGTTCGCTGACGAAAACACAATCCATATCGGTTCATGAATCATGTGCACCAACCAGATGATGCTCTAAATTGTACCATACCTTCAATCGCCCAATATTTTTCTTTTGCCATCTGAAGTGCTCGTATTTGAATGCTCGAGCGAGTCACAACATATCCATTTTGTCTGCATTCTATTATACAGTCATTCAAATTTTGTTCTATTTCATCAAAAGGTGTAGCTTTGAAACGTAATGCTTTCATCGACTTCGGTATGGCTTGCAATTTAGCCTAATTTTTTCTCCAATCTCTTACGAGTTTTCCGTTGATGCTAAACTATCTTGCAGCTGCACTATTATTGCCTTCCTTTACACGTTTAATAACTTTCAATTTAAGCAAAGCAGTGTAAGAAGCTCTCGTTTTCTTTTCAAAACTAATTTTTCTTAAGATAAGAATTTAATTATTCTTTTTACTATTAATGTAATCTTAATAATCATTCGACAACAAACAAGAGTGAACATGTCTCCCCTCTCCTTCCCAGTCTCTATCTCCCCCTCTGTCTCTTTTTCCCCTCCCCCTGTGTCTCTCTCCCCTCTGTCTCTTTTCCCCCTCCCCCTCTGTCTCTCTCTTCCCCCTGTTTCATTATCTCCCTGTGTGTCTCTCTCCCCCTCTGCCTCTTTCTCCCCTTGCCTCTGTGTGTCTTTCCCCATCTTTGTCTTCCCCCTGTCTTTCTCCCCCTTTCCCTGTTTCTCTCTCTTTCTCCCCGTCTCTCTTTTCTCCCTCTTTCTCCCCCTGTGTCTCTCTCTTCCCCTCTCTCTCTTTCTCCACCCTCCCCACATGTCTATATTCCCTCTCTGTCTTTTTCTTCTTTTCACAACCCCTTGAGGCTGACCTTGCCTGGAGCTCTGGGAGACTGGAAATGACAGAAATGGGTTGTTCTCTCTCTGTCTCTTTATCATGCACCATTGTTCTTCCCACAATTCCCAGCACGGCACATCATAGAGTAATCACTACTCTATGTTGTGGCTGTGCTGAGAATTGTGAGAACCGCAAGGAATCATGATAGTCAGCTCTGCCCCCTCCTTCAGTCCTCCTATGCTATCTGACAGCTGCATGGCTGTCAGTATTGGTGAGTGTGTCGCCGGACCAGCTAGGCGGCCACCTGGCCAGACGGCACCTCCATGTGTTACATGAGATGCGGCCACCGGCCGCCAGGTAACTATGGAATGCGGTCGCCCCCCTCAGAGTGTGCCACCGGACCAGCCACCTGGCAGCACCTACCGTACATGCGGCCGCGATGTTACTGAAGCTGGCCGCACATTTCCCCAGGGGCGTACCTAGAGCATTTGGCACCCGGGGCGGACCCTGAGTGTGGCACCCCCCCCTACCCCCATAATAAAAATGTAAGAAAACACACACAATTTTTTCAATGTTTTCAATAATATTTATTGCACAAATTTGTAAACTGTATATCAACTTGAAAAAAATGGAACTATGAAAAATAAATTAACTTAGAAATAAATACAATTTAAATAGTTAACATTTACTTAACAGTTAATATGCTTTCTATAAACAAAAAACAGAGATCCAAAGTGACCACTCAGTCTATTCGGCAGAGGTAATTTGCAATGATTCACATCCGCTGCCTTTGAGTCTTCATTTCTGCAAACTTATCGATTACTTCATCAAAGCCAATCTTCCTTGCATATTCATGCTCAATTGAATGTATAGCCAGATTTGTCAACCTTGTCTCACTCATGGTTGAGCGAAAGAAATTTTTTTATTAATTTTAATTTGGAAAAACTTCTTTCACATGAAGCAATAGACACACAGAGAGTCAAAAAGAATCTTAAACACAGTGACAAATTTGGCAGAGATTCACAATAATCCCATTTAACAATGAACTCAAGGAACTGCAATGCCGTCCATTTCTTTGCTTCTTCAACACTGATCTTGGCAGCTTCCAAATGCCTCCGAAGACGTTCAATTTCCCTAAAGATGTCTTCATCAGAGAATTCGTAAAAAATCTCAGTCAATTTTGGAGTATAATTACGAATATCTTTCTCTGTTGCCACAACCAGAGAGTTTGGCTGAATAACAGCAAACATTGAAAATATTTTTTCAATTGCCTGGGAACGAATTTCCAACTCGTGATGAAAACGATCAAGGCACTCAAACATAGCCAATTCATTTCCTCTGGCAATGTGAGACCAGCGTCCTTTGCCTTCTCTCCTGGCATTGTTTTACGGAGCTTTACTCTCCCTCTTCTTTCCATTGAAATGTCCATTTCTTTACACGTAGTAGTTGCATAACAAATGGCCTTCTCCACAATTTCACTGCGCTGATCTGCTACAAACGCTTTCAAACCTTGTAGTTTCACAATGCACTTTTCAAGAGTGAGTCCCACAGTTTGCAAATATTTCTGTGTGATATTAACTTCTTCTAGAACTTCACACCAGAAAGAAAGGTAACTCAAAAAGAAAAATCACATACGGCAGACAGCAACATCTGAGCCGATCCTCTTGTGTCCACATTTTCTTTAGGATTACACAATTTTTCAAGAGCTGAAGTCAGTTTTTCAAAATTTGCCCTCACTGGCTTCACAGCATCATAATGAGCGCTCCATCTTGTTTGGGAAAGTCTTTTCACTGTCACATCTAAATTCTCCATCAGCACTTCCCAACGATGTGTAGAAACCGAAAAAAAGGAAATACACTCTCCAATGTTCCAAAAAAAGTCACACAGGAAGCAACACTTCCAAATGAGTGCACCCCACATAGGTTCAGGGAATGCTTTGCACATGGCATAAACAAAGCCTTGGGATTAAGCTCTTTTATTTTTGCCTGAACACCACCATGAATCCCTGCCATAGTTGCAGTATTATCATATCCTTGACCACGGCAAAGGCTTATGTCTAGTCCATCTTCCTCCAGATGTTGCAGGATATTTTCTGTGAGCTCAGCAGCAGTCTTTTCAGCAACAGGAAAGAAGCACAAGAATGATTCCTTTACTTCAACATGGTCCCCTTCAATATGAACATATCTGATCACTTCACACATCTGATCAGTGTGGGACACATCAGAGGTTTGCTATCAAAAAGAATCCCAAAGTACTTTGCTTTCTTGATATCAGCCACTATTTTGTCCTTCACATGATTTCCCAAAAGACAAATTAATTCATTCTGAATTTTTGGAGAGAAATAGGAAGTCATTCTCTTTCCAGATGCAACAGCATGTTTCAGCCTCATGAAATGTTCCTTTAAAATGGGATCATAGTTTGAGAGCAATTCTACCAATTCGAGGAAGTTGCCTTTGTTTGCGGATGACATGGTCTCTCTATGACCACGAAAGGGAAGATTCTGGTGAGCCAGAAACAAAGTTACATCCAAAAGGCGATGCAAAATATCCCTCTATTACCTTTTCTCTCTGTCCACTGTTGTTTGATGGACATGATCAATGCATTTTTGTAGCTTCAATCCTGCTCTCAAGGTCTTCCATTTCTCCAAGCATGTAAGATGCTGCTCAGAAGCCTCATGATCAGACACCTTTGGATGCCCCTGTTACTTTGTCATCAACAGCAAAAAGTCTGCAGCAAAAACAAAACAAACTTTGTTTTGATGGAGAGTACACCATCCACGTTCTAAGAATTTTTTCGCCATTAGGCAGAGCCTTATAGAACCATGCAGTGGTCAGCTGTCGACTCTTCCCTTTTGATTTCTCTCCTTGCCTTTCAACAGGACTGAATGGCCCATCCCTATTTTGGAAAGGTTCACTTCCCCTCTTAATAAGGTCCACTCTTTAAAACATCTGGAACTGGAACTGGCCAAGCAGCAACATCAAAATAAACTAACAGTCGAACAGTCTCCTCTTCTTCTTCATCATCATCATCAGTCTTGTTGATGCAGGCTTCTGCTGGAATCTCCTTCATCTACATCACTTTCGCCGCTTGAAGATAAAATGATCTTCTCCAATTCTTGCGCTTTCACATGTGAAGCTTCTTGAGAAGATACTTCAGGCATTTCACCTCTGGATTCAACAGACTGAACGTCTTCAGCACTTTCTCCTACTGCGGTAGATGTTGAAGGTGCAACATATTTTAAAATTGATCCAGACATCGCCTCAGCTGACTTTTCTCTTGCCTTCTTAATTTTTCGTTGCTGAGACCCGCTTGGTCGATTTCGCTTCATATTGGTGTTTTCTGCAGAAAAATTCTAAATTTATTTTGGCTCTAGTGTTCGCTAGTGCGATATCTGTCTTATATTTCCCATCTTGGCATACCATTTGTAAAAGTAGACAACCCAGGGTATTTAAAGGGACACTATAGTCACCCAGACCACTTCAGCTCAATGAAGTAGTCTGAGTGCCAGGTCCCCCAGATTTTAACCCTCCAGATGCAAAAATCACATCCAGCTTGCAGAACGTCCATAGGAAAGCATTGAGAAATGCTTTCCTATGGACTGTTTGTATGCGCGCGCGGCTCTTGCCGCGCATGTGCATTCGGCTCCACTCAGGAGCTGACGTCGGCTGGGGAGGAGAGGTCACCAGGGCCGAGGGAGCCCGGCGCTGGATTAAGGTAATTGGCTGAAGGGGTTTTAACCCCTTTAAACCCATTCAGCCACTTACCTTTCTCCAGCGTCGGGCTCCCTCGGCGCTGGTGACCTCTCCTCCCCCTGCCGACATCAGATCCGAATGCGCATGCGCGGCAAGAGCCGCGTGCACATTCAAACTGTCCTTAGGAAAACATTACTCTATGCTTTCCTATGGACGTCCAGCGTCTTCTCACAGTGAGTTTTCAGTGAGAATTGCGGAAGCGCCTCTAGCGGCTGTCAGTGAGACACCCACTAGAGACTGGATTAACCCTGAGTGATACATCTCTGAAACTATGTTTTCAGCTACAGGGTTAAAACTAGAGGGACCTGGCACCCAGACCACTTCATTGAGCTGATCCTTTAAGGGGTTAAACACATTTCTAGGAAGAGAAACAGCATAGGAAAGGGATTTGGGTTCAAAAGATGTAACGGCTAGGGCAGAGGTTTTGGAGAAGGGGGCCAGGGCAGAGGTTTTGTTTAAATGCGCCAGTTTTGTAGAAGGGGGAAGACCAGTGCTTTTGTAGAAAGGGGCTGGTGAGAACCTTCTATAAAACTCCTGCCCTGCCCCTTTTCTACAAAGCCCCTTGTCTCGCACTTCTAGAAAACCCCTGCCCTTCACCCTTCATATAAAAACCCTGCACCCCGATCACATAAATTTCATTCACTCCCTACACATAAAAATCCTGCACACCCCCTTAATAAAAAACAAAAACGTGCACAACCCCTCTTAATAACAAAAAACCTGCACACCCCCCTTATAAAAACCCTGCACACCCCTTAACAAAAAACAAAAATCTGCAGTGCACATCCTCCCTTCATAAATAGAATACTGCAACCCCCTTAATCAAAAAAACCTGCACCCCCATTATTTAAACCTCCCCCTTTAATTCTTTAATCCACAGCCCCTTTAATTAATGCACACCCCCCTTAATTTATACACCCCCTTTAATTAATACACCCCCTTAATTAATCCACACTCCCCTTAATACACCCCCCTTAATAAATCCTCATCCCCCCTAATTAATACACCCCCCTTAATTAATCCTCACTCCCCCTTAATTAATACACCCCCTTAATTAATCCACACACCCCTTAATTAACACCCCCCCCTTAATTAATCCACACACCCCTTAATTAATACACCCCCTTAATTAATCCTCACTCCCCCTTAATACACCCCCCTTAATTAATCCACCCCTAATTAATCCTCACTCCTCCCTTAATTAATACACCCCCCTTAATTAATCCACACCCCCTTAATTAATACACCCCCCTTAATTAATACACCCCCTTAATCCACCCCCCTTAATTAATCCTCACTCCCCTTAATACACCCCCCTTAATTACTCCACCCCCTTAATTAATCCACCCCCTAGTTAATCCTCACTCCTCCCTTAATTAATACACCCCCCTTAATTAATCCACACCCCCTTAATTAACCCCCCCCCCCATTAATACACCCCCTTAATTAATCCTCACTCCCCCTTAATTAATACACCCCTTAATTAATACACACCCCCCTTAATTAATACACCCCCTTAATTAACCCCCCTTAATTAATACACCCCCCTTAATTAATACTCACTCCCCCCTTAATTAATACTCCCCCCTTAATTAATCCACACACCCCTTAATTAATACACCCCCCTTAATTAATCCACACACCCCTTAATTAATCCTCACCCCCCTTAATTAATACACCCCCCTTAATTAATACACCCCCTTAATTAATACACCCCCTTAATTAAACCTCCCTCCCCTTTAATTCTTGAATTAATCCATTTTCCACCCCCCTTTTAATTAATTTAGCCCCATCACATAAAATGACTACTCACATTTTATTGATGCCTTGACCGACTAGGTGCCTCACCGCCCGGATATTGGATCCTTCCGCTGAAGATCCGTGAAGGCGGGCTGACGGCGCTGCGCACGACGTTATCACGTTGCGCGACGCCGCGGCCCGCAACACTCCTCCCCTTCTCATCCATGTAGTAAGTCCTGCCAGGCCGCAAAGGTGCTGCGGCTGTGCGCAGCGTAATGATGGGGGGTGACACATGACACCGGACGTCATGGCACCCCCCTAGTCAGTGGCACCCGGGGCGGGCCGCCCCCCTCCCCCCCCCCCTTAGTACGCCACTGCATTTCCCTCTCTATAAGATGGAAGAATCAGAGTACAGCTCAGCCCCCAGGTGCCGCGGCCCACCGGGAATTCTATTGAAACTAGCACTGACTCGTGGATAAGTCGACTCTGCAATTTAACATGAAGCTTACAACTAAAATTTCTTGACTTATACACAAGTATATACAGTAGTTTAATAGCCCTTTTCTGAACTCTTTACAAAGTATTGTGAATACTTTTTTTCAATGTCTTGGGTGCATGCTGGATACTTGCAGAATAGTATTATGATTTGTTGGCTTTGTGAAAAGCCAATATTCCACCTTGTGTTTATTGACTGAAATTTCCAAGTCCAGGTAATGTACTTTATCAATACTCACATTAGCTGTGAGTCTTATTGGAGTTGGTAGTTGATTGAGGTATTTCACCATGGCATTAGCATCCTCCAACTTCCCATACCTGAATAATTAATAACTAATGCAACCTCATCTTTAGTACCATTCTCTTTAACCCCTTAAGGACACATGACATGTGTGACATGTCATGATTCCCTTTTATTCCAGAAGTTTGGTCCTTAAGGGATTAAAGATAAAACAAAAATATCAATCCTATTTAGTTAATGTACCTCTCAATAGGCTTTCTTTATTATATTTTCATTTTTCCCCTTTAAATTCATTTATCAACTTCATTGGCTGTTTCTCAAATTCTACTAACCTAGTCCTCTACAGATATTGCTCAACCAGTGTCCATAGTGACAACTATCAAACAAAATAAAACGATTTACATCTACTGATTTAAAGACGGTGTTAGTATGAATGCGACTCTCTAGAACAGTGCTCCTCAACCCTTTCCTCAATACACACCATCAACAGTCCAGGATTTAGGGATTACGCAAATGTGTCTGAGGTGTTTAGAAAGGGGGGGGAGGAGAAACATTTAGATTCTAAGTTGTGTTTTTTTTTTAGAAACACACCTAGGTAATCCCTAAATCCTTGACTGTTAGGTGTGCCTTGAGGAGAGGATTGAGGAGCACTGCTCTAGAATATAAATATTAAGTCCAAAAAATTAACCATAGTGGCAGTACGATCCACAGTGAGCTTAATACCCCAAGAGTTGAAATTAAGATGTGCCAGGAAGTGACAAAGGTCTTCCTTTGACCCTCTCCAGATTCAAAATAGATCATCTATGAAACGATAGGTAATCAGATTTTGTACCCAGCTGTGCCCCTCATAAATATAAGATTCTTCCCAGTAGAACATAAAAAGGTTGTCATAGCTGGGCCCAAACCTAGTCCCCATCACCGTTCCAAGGATCTACAAATAAAAGAAATAAAAAAAAAAAAAATGTTTTTAAGAATAAGATCAATGCCTCTCAAAAGAAATACATTCTGGGGGGCGGGGCCTGAGTCTCAAGCTAGCTAGACGTGCTGTCTATGAGCTCCTGCCAGCACAAGGCCTAAATATGCTAAAACAGCACAAAAACTGCCACAAACAACGCAAAACGAAGCACGGTGGATACCCCTGATAAAGGTGACCATACCTGTCAGTTTCTTCCACCGTCTGAACCACGGCTGAGAGAGGCGGCCGATCTCCTGCCGAGGGCCGCATGCCCCGTGGTGCACCAACTGAAGCCCCGTTGCCCCCCCTTTGGACCTAGGGGGAGATCCCGGTTCCCACTGGGAACGCTTACCACACGGCTGCAGCCACTGATCCTGAGACCGCGTGGCGGGAACAAAGATGGCCGACAGACTGATCGTCCCAGCGAGCCAAGCAGACCCAGGGAGCCAGGACTGTGTCAAAAACTTTGAGGACAGATTAAACAAGCTATGCCGCGAGTTCTGGACTCGCATAGCATCCAGCTTACATATGCAGTTGCACCCGCTCACACCCAGCAACGACTGCAGAGGGCTGCGGCCCCTACACTGCTCTGACCTGCAAAGCCCATAACTACTTGCCGTATCTTGACGCCAAAAGTTGGGAGGCAGAAGGGGAGGAAGCAGAGAGCGCACCGTCCACAAAAGCACAAACCCAGAGCCTAGGCTACTGCCGGGACAGAGAACTCCTCCTTCGGGCCGAGAGCCCAAAAGGTATCTCCAATCACCCACCGCCCATACACCCAAGGGCGACTCCGAACCCAGGTGTACCCGAAGGCCCCAAGTTCTAACGCACACAGCAGGGGGACCCACGGACGCAGGGTGGCGGCTCTCACCACAGCCCGAGCTCGAGGAGCAGCACAAACTCGGCACCTACCCCCACAACGAGCTACCTGTCAGGAGTACCTTGCTCTCCGGTCGGGTCCCGAGGTGGAAGATCATGGCACCTTGTCTGCCTCCAAAGCCGCCAGAACCGCTGAGTGGTGTAGACTGAAGGACACCCATGCTGCCTGGCACCACAGAATTATGTTACTCCCTGCCTACATCAATCACTCCGGCTTAGTTCCCAGTGGCACACATATCAGCTGACTGACAAGTGAAATAGATATTCTTTTCTGCACCTCATATTCACATTATTTTTATTAGTTAATATTATCTAGCAACTTGTCACTTGTTAACTCTCTTGTTTAACTCTCTTGTAATACCTTTAGCCACTTATCAGTTTGCCTATATCACACGGACGCACATTTAACGCTAACTAGGCTCCATCTTTAGCTATAGGAGCTTTTCGTTCTTATCATGCCTGTATACTCAAAGCACATAGCGAAAGCACCTAATGCACATACCAGCGGACAGGTCCACAAAAGGGACACCTCATCACTACATAGCCTAGCCATACACTCTGTCGAATTTTCTTAGATGTATGCAACACGATAAGTCAGGACAAGTTATACCCTCTTGAAATGTATACGTTAAAAAAAAATGTGCAGTATTCTCAAATGCCAACAACTGATTTCATATGTTTGTCGCTTGAATTTGCAACTGCTATTGTGGCATTGCTAATGTACATGTCTAATCTATGCACAACTAAAATAAATAATAATAATAAAAAAAAGAAAAAGAAATACATTCTGGGCCTGAGGCAGTTCCATCCATTCAAGAAAAAAGTAATGGATTCAATCCCTTTCTCGTGCTGCATAATCGAGTACAGGGATGAATCATCTGTAACAAGAATGTCTCCCACTCTACCTGTTGAAGTATCTGCAGGATATGTCCTGTATCCTGCAGATACTCCTTCATATTCTTAACTATATGCTGGAGAAATTCATCAATGTACTCTGACACTTGGGCGGATGTTGATCCAATACCGGAGATAATTGGTCTCCCTGGCAGTCTATTTTCGTGTTTATGAATTTTTGCCTGGAAATGGTATACTTGTGCATTGGGGTGCAAGATTACTGATACTAATTCCTTATCAAGACATTCCACAAAACCTTCTAATTTCTTTTGCTTGATCTCCCTTTATTTTTTTTTTATAATTAACACTATCCCTGAACTATCTCAAAGACTCTTCAATGTAGTATTCCCTTTCCATCACTATAATCCCCTCCCCCCTTGTTGCCCTGTTTAATAACTGTTACTTCGTCCTCTTAGTTCTTTTAAAGTTCTTGCTACTGCATTTAAATTCTTTTTACATTTATCAACCCATTTGATCTTTTCTACTTCCCTCATTACTAGATCCTCAAACACAGTCATATAACTGGTTTATCAACCTGTATGAGTGTGTTATGAATCCATTTTCAACTACATCTTAAGATATGGAATGCAAGCCTAAAGTGATGCATTTCAGAGCTAAAAACATATACAAATATGAGGCTTGGGCTACGAACAAACACTTGTAATGTGTAGAGGAAGACTTGGGCAGGAAGAAAGGGGGAGTTTTATTTATGTACTTGGAATTGTCTGCGAATAGCGGACAAACAGTGTAGGGATGAACTTTATTTTATCCCAACTATGTTCCCGTGGAGTTTTACCTTTTATGGAGATCTGCTTTGCTAATCTTAACTGTCTCGTAGGTTTATTTTGTTTTTTTAAAGCATACATTATGATGTGCACTATGTATTGTCTTCTCTTTACACATTTCCAAAGTGAAAGCATGAAGAAATGCTGGATATATAGCCATGTGTGGGAGATTTGCTCTTCACTTTATCTGCTTATGTGAGTGCTATATCTTATTTGTTTTTATTCCTTTTATCTGTATATTTCTTTTTTTAATTAGATTTTGATTATTCAGAAGTATCTGTCTATCTACGGGGATAGTGTGAACTAATGGTAATTGCTCCTTTTTTCACTTATCCCAACTTGCGTTTGAATTGAGGTGTTTTCATATCACTTATCATTTATCACTTATCATTTACTGTTTCTTTGTTCAATCCAGTGTTTTCTTTAACTGTATGTGTGTGTTGTAGTTTTTCTTAAAACCCAACACAATAACAATATAGGAGTAGTAACAGAGCAGCGACCCATTTTCAACACAACCATATATATGTATGGTAGGTAGTATTTTGCATAAATAACTTAGACCACACAATAAATACAGACACAGTTTATTTATATTTCAATGGGCTAGGCCGTGGTGCTTATTTAAAGCTTAAAAGGGGCATACCACCATAACTTGATAACAGTAACATATTTACATAAACTTATAACTTCCCAAACCTTTAACTTTCATCATCACTTAATTACCAGTCAGTCATAGTCATAGTCAGTCACAGCTAACCTGACCGCCTTTTATATACAACCATTTAACACATCCTTCCTTAGAACTTGAACCTGAGGATGACTTTGCCCCAATGCTTCTCCTGCCTTGAAACAGATGACAGTTTTTTTGCGCTCACGCTGCCATTTTTTATGCTTACCTAGCTTTCCGCGCTTCACTTGCGGCCTGCAACCAATTTTTAAGGAGCTCTTGTCCCGAGCAACAGCTGTATCACCAAATCTGCCCAACAACTTAACCAGCTGTGATTTCTTTGTGAGTTATAGGCCTCTCCATTCGGCTCCCCGCCATGCGCTCTCCACGCTTGCTGTGTGCGCATTCCGCGCCGGCTCTGGTTTGCTCCTCGCCTTCCTTGAGGTGTGTCTGAGAGGCCCCCACCTTCTCAGAAGATCTGTGTGACGCTGGGAGTGTTGGAGCGGTCTTGGAAGTGTTTTGTCAACCGCAAGAGCTGGTAGGAATCTACTGCCTTGCAGCCTACTCCAGAAAGCCTCAAATAGAGCATCTTGCCGCTGCAGGGCGCCTCTTCCAGGAAGACTGGTGTACATGCGGCATCTGCCATCTTGGATATGCTGCTGTGTGGCTGTGCCTTGGAGCCCTGCTGTTGGAGCTCTCAGGGTGGGTATCAGGATCAACCCAACCAGCCCAAAAAGGGTACTTGCTGGCATCATCGGAGTCGCGCCAGTTCGAGGAGATCGGCCGACTCTCCCTTCCTCAGTGCCCACCAGGCCACCGGCTGGTTAAACAGCGTCAGAATAAGACTTTTAGACTGCAGGAAGCACTCACAGACCAGTCAGTCGTTTCTGTAATTAGAATAAGTGTTGCTAGCTGTAAAACTGTAGCAAGATTCATTATCTCCTGAGGAGCTCCCAGGAAACACGTCCAGGTGCCATTACAGTCAGGCCCAACCCTTGTAGAATTGTTCTTTTTGGTTACTGGATGATGAAGAAAATAGTTGACTATTTGTGTGAGAAACATTGTATATTTAATTTGCAATGTGTAAGTGTTTAGTCTTTGAGAATTGTAGCAAGCAGTAAGTGAGTTAATTATCTGCGTGATTCTAACTGCCTGTCAGCATCTAGTTTTCTCATGGTGGAAGGAGTGAGATGTAGTCATTTACCAACTCACTTTTTTCTTTAAAAAAATCCACCTTTTTATTTAAAATTAAATTTCTTCTGTTGCTCTGTCTTTTAAAGAAAAAACAATCAATCACGATAAAGTTCTCTCAATTAAAAAAAAAAACTATTGGTTTGTCAGGAAACTGCTCTCCTCAGACACAGTGGGTGTAAGCTGACAAGGTTTTCTTTTTCCTCAAAGAAGGTCGAACGGGCCATAGAATCCATGTCTGCCAGACTAATTCAATTATGGCAAGCCACAGTGGACCAGATACGAAAGGAAGTCCTGGACCTACATAATAGAACATCGCACGTGAAAGCCAAATGCAAAGATTTTGCCACTGCCCACAATGACATGGCAAAACATGTGCAGGCGCTGGAACACAAGCTAGAGCTTGTAGAAGCCCACACGGCGGACTCGGAGGACAGAGCGTGCAGAAATAACCTCCGGCTCAGGGGGTCCCTGAATCTGTCATGCCATGTGACCTCCAAGTCTACCAATAACCCCTTAAGCCCTGAAGGATGAATGATGGCAATTGTACAAGTTTGGATCAAAACTGAATGCATATGCCCTGGGCGTCCCCGGGGACATGCTATTAGTGGAAAGAGTACCGAAACCTCGCTATCTACCGGAAACTACACCGCACGACGTGCTCCTCAGGGCACATTACTTCCATATCAAGGAAATTGTCCTGAGAACCAGCCGAAACAAACCTGGCCCTCATGAAGAATACCCCACGGTGCGGATCCTGGCGGACCTCTCGGCGGCGACCCTAAGACGCCGGAAGGCATTCCAGACCCTCACCGATGTACTAAAGGAGCAGGGAATCCGATACTGCTGGGAATATCCAACAAAGATCCTGACAACCAAAGATGGCAAGACCCGAATCATCAAAAAAATCAAAACTGAAACTGAAATCGTACTCGCAAGGCAATAAAGCGTGGAAATCTCTTGCGGCACTATTACGCCACAAACAAGCCCACTCCAAAATTCCCACAGAGGATCCGAGAAAACCCAAACATACACGGCATAAAACGTCAAGGACGTGAATACAAGCTAACCCTGTTCGCAGATGACATCCTTTTAACCCTTGAACAACCACACATATCATTGCCAAACTTTCATTACATCCTTCGCCACATACAGTAAATGCTCGTACTATAAACTCAACATCACGAAGACACTAGAGTTGGGCATAAATGTCCCTAAACAAGACATTTTGTGGGTCAGACGAATAGCACTTCCAGGTCATACAAGACGCCATTTTGATTTCACCTTTGCTACATGAGGTCTCATACTCCAAGCTGTGTCCAGGAATCCTGCTGCAGGGCTTTCCGTTAATCCAGTGGCTTTCTTTCCGGTCAGCATCTCATTTGGTGCCTCAGGGACTCTCAAACCCCGATTGAGCGAAACGCGTCATCACGTTCACAACGCCATCACGCTATCATGGAAGTGCCTTGCATAGTGCCGAAATTTGGTGTGTTCATCTTTACAATGTATTGAATTGGACACTGGCCTTCTATGTGGGAAAGGGAGTCTTTTTTTGGAAGAAATAAAGTTTGTTTTATTCAGCTGGCGTCCTGCTGTTGTTACTACCATCAATGTCCCATGGTGTGGACTACATGCTGGAGAAGTTAGAGCAGACTTTTACTGCTCTTCCCTTGTGAGTTTTATTTTATTTTTTTGGTTGCTTTACACAGTTTTATACAGTATTATGCTATGTGTCTTTTTTCATTTTATGTACCATATCTCCTATTTGGAATAACCGAATGCTATTTATTGTAAGTTATTATTTTTATTTTAAATCACTATTCACTTGCAATTTTGCACATTTGTTATATTGAGTGTGACTATATTGGACAGACACTCCCTATTTGCACTAATTTGCACTTAAAATTTTTAAAGGTACAGCGCACCTTTCTATTTGTATTCCTAAACAAGACATGTCAACCCTCAAGCGAAACCTACGACTGGAGACAAGACCATATCAAATTCCTAGGGGTCCACTTCACTTTCAGGGTATTTATATCGGCAGACATTTTGTGCTATGATAGAAATTAAAATGTATATTGTCAGAATCACTCTGAACAGAGCAGGCTCCATTTTGTTATTTTTAGGCTGACAAAATACACAAGATTTCTATCCCTTCTGTAAAACTAACCACTTTGCCAGAAGCTAAGGAATGCTTAGTATATACAAACCTGTTGATAAAAAATAAGAACGGGGGATGGACAGACTATCTAAATGCTAATGGAATATAATCAATTCTAAACCCAGACATTTGTGACAGAGAAGATTAAATAATGTAATTTTACTTTCAATATTGTATAAGATCCCATTGTAAGTTTAGGGGTCATATTTAGTTATAACTGTCATATTAGAAATTATAGCAGAATTTGACAGACACATAGCCTGAAGAAAGCCCAAAGAAACTCTTTGAACTGACAGAAAACTTAAATTATAAATAACCATAAAGATAAGCTAAATGACGTCAAAACAGCCACCAGGAAAAGTTAACTCTTTCCTGGATAGGAATGTTTAGTGGGACGAGACTGCCCTCTATAGACCAAATACTTAAATTGCTATCTGGAAGGTAACCACACCTCCAGTTTTCTATTGGTCTATCACCTAGTGAATTTTCCCTTTAAAAAAGTTAAGACAGGCCATCCTTAGTTCCAGAGGCGTCTCTCCTAGATCGCCTTAGGGCAGACTGAACTGTCAGTGAGAGGGGGCCCGGCGGCTTGCCCAGTATGCCGACGGATGGCCCCTCCACATGATCGGCCCACAGGGAGAGCCAGCCTCTGATCTGCAGCTCCGCCGAATGCAGAGCTGCAGATCACATAGCTTACACTTCTCGCGAGAACGAGGTCTGCAGCTCTCCCGGAGCTGCAGACGGAACAGTGATCCCACCGGACCACCAGGGACTGCTGCCACCGGACCACCAGGGACTGCTGCCACCGGACCACCAGGGACTGCTGCCACTGGACCACTAGGGACTGCTGCCACTGGACCACCAGGGAATTTCAACCACTGGACCACCAGGGAATTATATTACAAAACAAGATAAAAGAGAACATGTTAGAATTCCTGTTTTTCATACTCATAACATCCGATTTACATCCAACATCAGCTTTATTTGTAGTGAAAGCAAACAAGATGAAACATATAGCAAGGTACGGGGACATAGTTCAACTTGTCTGCAACTTCCCAGTGAATGATAATTTTAACATGGATCAACTTAAGGCCTCTTGGGAATACATCAACTCAACTTCAAGCCTTCGGGTGGAAATATTGAGACTTAACAATGGGAAGATAGAATTGTTAGACCACAAAAGCGCTCACAATAGGAGAATAACTATGTTGATGGATGAACTGAGGAATGGACAGGCTGTTTTGGAGATCACACATGTGAAACTCTCTGATGCAGGAACTTATCGCTGTGTTTTACAGCTAGGAGGATCTGACTATGATGTAACTACCCTTGATGTGCAAGCTTCATATGAAAACATAAGCAGATATACAGAGATATTATCCAGTGATGGCAATGAAATGTCTTTGACTTGCCAGTCTCTAGGTTTCCCAGAGGCAGAAGTGAATTGGCAGACAAAATATGTCAATATGTGTTCTCCAGCAGTTACTTCTCGTATACTGACTTCAGATGGATTATATAACACATCAAGTACCATCAAATGCAAGGAACAGTCATCACAAAATATAAAGTGTGTGTTTTGGAACAAAGCACTAAATGAAACGACTGAGGCCATTTTTAATTTTCAAGAACATGAAAGCCATTCAACTATACAAACTATTACTACAATTGTGATCATATGCGGAGCTATTTTTCTTACTTTTGTCCTGCTAGTCATTTATTGGAAAAGAAATGAAGTCTTTCAAATGTTTCAGAAAAAAAGGGGATCAGGTGACTTATTAGCAGACCGACTCAGCACTTATCTCATTACCAATGAAGATATGAAAAATACTCAAATATTTATTTAAAAAATCAACATGCACCACAGCTTTAATGTATTTAATGGACTTTATCCTTATCAATACACTTTTTATGTTTTGTATATTCAAATAAAATAACAACAACACAAATCTTCCTTGTTGTGGGGGGGGCGGAGCCTGGCCGTTGAACTAAGCAGAAGCAGGGGACACGAGCTCCTGCTTCATGGGTAGGAAAAACTGCATAATCGAGGGCTGAATAGCCCAAGGAACCACCAGGGTGCATCACCCAAGTCTGGGATGCACCTCTGAACACACAGAGACCCTTTTGGATCTCGTAGGAGCTTGAAAAACGGGACGGCAAACGCGGCCTACAGAAGCCGGACCCGGGGAGAGGCGGCCGCTCTCTCCGACACCGGATCCCCTCTGCAACAAAGCAGGTCTCCAACCCCCCCCCCCCCCCCTTTGGACCGGCAGGGGATATCCCGGTCCTACTGGCCGGACGGCCAGGCAAGCTGACCAGTCGGACTTACCGGCCATGCTGCACTGCCGAAACACAGCCAAGATGGCGGCCCAGCAAAGGCCCAAATCAAGCATCACCTGCAGCCTAGGGAGGCTTTTGACCGGCTCTGTATGAGCTTCTGGGCGATACTCCACAAGCGAGGGCTGTCTTATTGTCAGGCAGTGAGAGCAGTGGCTTTATGGATCCGTCCAGATGCCCGACGCCGCCACTATGACTCCCTGCCTCAGGCCTCCAGAGCGGCTAGCCGGCTACACAGACGCCAGCGAAAGACAAAGCGTGAACGAAGCACCCCCCAGAAGCCGGAGGGCCACCCACCTCGACAGCAACCACTCGACCCGCGGCAACAGCTCCCAGCCCCGGCGGGGAGCACAGTTGCAAGACGGCAATGGAGGGAGGAGTGCCCGGTACTCTCATGCAGAGGAGCGCAGCCAGATCACCTTCCCGGGAACGCAATCAAGGCATCCAGAATGCCCGCGACCCTGTCTATGGAGCAGAGACTCTCTCCCCCTAAGGACAGAGGCAAGAGCACCCCAATTTACAATGTATGCTCCTATCTCCATAAATCGCGTTGGCACCTACAGCATGCTACTTTCAGCTTAAACTCCTAGCCGACGGACTTACTCACTCCTGGAACAAGCATTACATAGTCTTGTAATACCAGATTCAGATGATTACCCGCTTAGTTTTAATGGCTTTGTGTTAGCCTGATCCTAGCTTGTTAATTTGCATGATACCATTACCTTATGCTATAACCCCTGCTATGACCTCACAATTTAACTACATCATGCGTGCCTAAGCTACTGCATAGTTTAACGTTGCTCTTTTACACTTCATGCCATCTTTTACGCTCCCCCAGCCCAGGGCATTGGTTAACCCTGGACTTTCCACAGAGGGCCAGTGGCCTTACAGGCCGAGAGGCTTGTCTCACTCTAGGCACCACAACTTCAGTTACCTATGCCTATAAATAATGATGACCACCATGTTTTATTTCCCTTGTTTTCTACACATCTCTTATTGTTTACATATTACCTTTCAACCACTCGAGATGAAGAGGCACTAATGGCTGTTTTATGACTAGCCAGGCAAAGTTGAATAGCATGTAATTGTTATTAATAATGTTGAAACCAATATATGTTTTGCATGTTCTGACTAATGAGACCTACTGTTACTACACAAAATGCATGCCGCTCACTTAAGCAGTTAAGCAGAATCACAGTAATCTAAACGCCTAGACATTGAAGCGATGATACTAATATTGATTATAAACTACTGTTACTAATCGACAATTTAATTCACTATGACAGGTGTAGTTACTCAGCTTGTACTTAGCGTGTCTTGTTAACTTAAAAAAATGTGTGCGTTTAGCCTGAATGCTGTATAGCAGCCGGCGAATATGGGTTTTTAAAATTGATTGTAAATGCTACTGTGGCATTGTTGATATGCGATTGTTCTTTCATGCACAACAAAAATAAAGAATTAAAAAAAAAAGTTAAGACAAGGGGAAGAGAGAGGTATGCAAAGGAAGCAAAGAAGCAAAGAGGTGAGCAGTCGGGGGCAATGTAGAGAAATCCATGACAGATATCCACTCCAGGGCACTCAGAATTTCTTACACACCAATCACACATCCATTCATTTCCTGAGACTACCTACTCATCAGATGAGAATGTCTACTCAACTGGTAATTATACTGGTTTCATTTAATTAATCTAATTTAATTAAAATGTTCTAATAGCATGATATATGACTGGATAAATCACGATCAGATTTCGATATTTAGAAATCTTAGTTAACTAAAGAATATATAGTTATAATATCCCAATCTGCAGATGGGAAAATAATAATTATGTATTAATGTGTCATATCACATTATTAGCATATCGCGATATTTATCCAGGTGTATTGATTTGCTCTAAAATAAGATAAAATATCTATTTAGGCAACTTAAAATTCTGCTTATAGAGCATGGTAGATTACTCTTATTGGATGGTTCCAGGAAATGACTAATGAGCTGGTTTAAATGTTATTTTATTTAAAATTACATGAGAATAGATCTTAATCACGTAGGAAGTCTAGCCGGCATTGAAAGGGTTATTCTAACTGTTAGCTAAAGTTTTTATGGCCTTATGCTGCAAGCTGTGTGAAAGAAAGTCTCTCTGTGAAGCCCATCATAAATCTTCTCTTGACAGCTAATGTTATAGATTCTATACTGTGTTAGCCATTAGAATGTATTGCCATTTGTATTGCATACTCATGTTATACTAAATATTCATTGATTATTATCACGCATGTTACATATTATTATTATTTAATTTGTCACAATAAATTGTATCTATTTTTATAACAAATTGTGATTTTATTTATATGGAATACATTTCACTTACACGATAACGATCTTTGGCATCTGAGAATTGAAATAGTGGGCAATTCTCAACTGTTTACTATTATTATCCCATAAATATCCCCACGTCACACCCACCACAAACACACTACACAAAGCAAACTATTCGAGATTATTAAGCAAACTCAAAATCATCACCCAGGGGTGGAGAGGGAGATTCATTTCCTGGACGGGGAGAATATCTGCGGTCAAAATGGTACTCCTACCAAAAATACAATACCTCTTCCGCACACTCCCACTTCGACTCCACTATACACTATAAACAACACTATACAAATTATTCCCCCATGGCGGCATGGGGATGCCAGACATAAGGGGATACTACTGAGCAACACACATAGCCCCCCTGTTATCCTCATTCCACCACCCGCACCCGCTAGCCTGGACACAAATAGAAGCCGACTACACGGGAAAGGTCCCCCTAGACACGCATGGATGCCCAAAGAGCATAGGCCAAACCTACAGCACACGTTGCCCACGACATCACTCACACTACATATCTGGAACGACTACCACTCCAAACTAGGCATGGCGAACAAGGTATAGCCTGCTCTATCAATAGACGCACTGCCACTAATCATCCCTGACTTCAACCACCTACTCTGGCGCAGGCATGGAGTCCACAATCTGTCCCAACTACTACAGGGCTCACACCTCAAAGGGTTCAAAGACCTTGAAAACAAATTTGGTCTATCCGCCATAGCACACTTTTCTTACATGCAGTTCAAATCCAGGACCACGTCCCGTCTCCCACAACCCGCAAAAGAGGCCCACGAACCACCACCCATGCCGAACGTAGAAAAAATAAGCCTAAAACTTTAAGCCCCCAACCAAACTAAACTCGATGATCTATGCCTTAGAACACTCAACGACCAACCTGGACTCCCTGCACTTCAAAAAAGCATGGGAACAAGACCTCGTAAACCTCCATGGTACCTTAGAATCTGCATTTAGATACCCTGCCTGAGACCAGACGGGAAAAAACGAATCTCTTATCCTTATTATTATTATTGCCATTTATATAGCACCAGCAGATTCCGTAGCGCTTTACAATGTTATGAGAGGGGGATTTAACTATAAATAGGACAATTACAAAAAACTTACAGGAACGATAAGTTGGAGAGGACCCTGCTCAAATGAGCTTACATTCTATAGGAGGTGGGGTGTAAAACACAATAGGACAGGAATTTGCAGTCAAATAAGCTCTTTAGGAGAGAGCAAGAGACAGGTATGTGAGGTAGAGGTTAATCTGGGAGGCCGTACGCTTTCCTAAAGAGATGGGTTTTAAGGCACTTCTTAAAAGATGCAAGACTAGGGGAGAGTCTTATGGCGGTAGGCAAGCTATTCCATAGGAATACTGGGGGAATAATCCTTGAGTACAAACCCAGCAAACTTACTGACATTGTATTATGCAGATTAGTATTGTGACATGATCTACCAGCACCCCCATCCTTTCCGTCTGTACCGTAAAAAACACATATGTTAGCAACTTGTGAAGTGATAGGTAGACATCAAAGAAGCAAACTCACAGTGAAGTTCATTGTGTATCCCTCCATAACCACCCTTTTCCTTTCTGTATCCCGATACTACATGGAAATGTCAACCTAACTGCTTGCCAATAGCAGACTTTGATGTAAAGCACCGACAACTGAATGAACACACACAGCACCATCCAAACTGCTGTTACAGACCTCTTCAATGAGAATATATCTAAACCTTATAGTGTGTCACTAGCCGATGACCGTAATATTGTAACGCCCTCCGCTTGCACTCCGCTTACTATGACAAATGTACCATGTTCCTTTTTTCTTTTCTGTACCCTACCCGCACCCCCATACTATGACAAAATAAAAATTGCCAAATTGAAAAAAAATATATGTAAACATATAACTTAAATCTACTTTACTCCCAACGACCCAGACGCCTAATGGAGGTGTCCAAAAGCCCTAACCTGCCTGCCTGTGTTGCCGCACCAATATGAAAGGAATTAGTTGAGTAGTCCCTGTCATCCACACCTAATGTACGCAGCGTCGACTTTAACATGCTAGTGAACTGAGAACGAATCAGAACCAACCCTCTGGCATACAGCAAAAGAACCCGCAGCACTGGGACAAAACTGCAAATGACCCAGTGAAGCCACTGGACACCAGTTATCATTAGTAGCACTAACCCTTACCCCTCTACCACAATCTCTTTGGTTGGTTTTAGACCATCGTATCAACAATTCCACTTCTTCCAAACTCCAAAGAACCTCCTCAACCAATTTTGCCGAGTGTGCCCTAGAGCAAGGCGCAACCAATTCACTGATACGCAAAGCCCCATAGAAATATAACAATAAGGCCACGCGGAACAGAAGAGGAAAAACATAGAAGGCAGGATACCACATAGGTTCTCCAACAAGTGAACGGAAATCGGACAGTGAATGCCCACCAGCTCAAAACCGTTGAACCAGAAACTTTTTACTTACGTCTTCCCAACCCATGAACTGCATAAAAAAGGAGAGGGCTGATATAGTCCACTCTATCGAACACAGATGTACTACAATTCTTTAAATGAAGGATAGCCAAAGTAATCGACAACCTACTCTCAGAAGACAATAGTCCATATTCTCCTACTGCACAGGAAATCCATTGCTCCTACACTGCCAAATATGCTGCCCAAGATGCTGGAGTCAGGGACCTCCTGATCAAGTCAGTCAGATTCCAAAATCTAGGTTCCATAAGCATTCAGGGCACGGCATTCCACAAGCTTAGGCTTCCAGAGCCACTTCCTAAAATCTATCCCACTGGAAGCAAGAAAGAGAATCGCCGATCACTTTAGAACATGGACCTGGAACCAAATATTAAATTCCAAGCAATGTAGAACCAACCATCGCAATAAAGCCAACACCGGAAGAGAACACGTAGCTAACTGGTTCACAACGTGAACCACACTCATGTTATCTGTGTGGTAAAGGACCTGCTCATTTGCAAATGCTGAACCCCAGAGCTCAACCAACTCTAAAATAGGGATCAGCTCCAAAAAGGTAAGATTACAAATAACCTCGGAACCCGGCCACGCCTCTGAAAAAGGCCCCAAAACCGAAAAATCATGAGGTTTGTGTCATGGTACCTGTGGTATCTGCCTCAGAGGAGGTCAGACTTCTGGCTCAGAGGAGGTCAGACTTCGAATTGAAGCCGAATGCAACTTACAAAATTCCTCCAAATTTGGTCCAGCGCCAGAATAATAGATTTTTTTTTTCATTCTTTGTAAATTCTTTATTTTTGGTGCAAAGAATAAACTGTAAATATTTGCTGGTAGTGCCCCAAAAGCAAGTGCCGGCAATTCAATCAACATATAACATATAATATCAGGATTGGAGCATGCATAACAGTGCACATTTTTATTTTATGGTGTAGTTAGTAGTGAGATACTAGCCAGTTGTGTTAAGGTTCTGCGTGGGCTGACTTGTTGTGTGTACTATGTGAAGTCAAAGGTAGGTCCTAGCCAATAGGGTGGTGGGTGCCCCCCCCCCCCCCGAGCCGTGAATAGCATGGGGTCATAGTCCCCCTCTCTATGCAGGAGGGTGCCACTGTTGCCTACCCCCAAGTGTCGTTCAGGTCGTAGTGGGGTGCTCCGTCCATGCGTGGAGGATGTGTGCTCGTGTGAGTATGAGTAGAGTAGGTCATAAGTGGCCGTGTTTTTGGTGGGGTACTCCCAAGTCCCCGCGGGAGCTCCCGTCGGGTAGGTGTCTGCAGTTTGGTGCTCGCGGTGGGGTAAGACTTCCAAGGAACAGGAGATCCCACCGGTCGTCGATGGTAAGTGAGGGTCGTGGTGTCACTTGTGGTAGCTTCGTTAGTGTCGGTAGTCGGGTTGATGCCGTCGAGTTGGCCATAGGGAGTGTCTAGCACGCTTAAATTACACTGAGGCGTTCAGGGGGAGGGGATGAGGAGTGTGTGAGGTGTCGTGATGGTGGATGTTGGGAGGCTGTTGGTGTACGTTGTCTAGCAGGGGGAGTCGTGTAAAGTGCATGCCCTTGTGTTCTATATGGAACAAAATGAGTCAAGTGAAGGCAAGTTAAGTTCCAGCCTTAGCTGGTGGGTGCAGGTTTATGCGTCTAGGTACGAAGTCCCGGGTGGCTGCTGGATCCCAGCTGTGAGGGTTCGAGTGTCCTGCTGCTTGCACAGTTAGACCCAGGGAGTCGGGTGGAAGGCCCAATGCTTGTAGGTGTGTGGTCACTTCGGTTTGGTCTCGTATGGAGATGGTGGAGTCCCCTCTTGTGATGATCAGCATGTGGGCTTGGCTCCATCGGTAGCTGATGTTCTTGGCTTGTAGTAGTAGCGCGAACTTGCGGAGTGATCGCCGCCAGGCCAGGGTCCCCCCGGAGAGATCCGCATAAAAGGCGAGGGACAACCCCTCAAAGCTGTAGGGCGTGTGCCCCTTGATGGCGGTCATTACCGATGCTTTATCCTTTCGGGTTTGAAATTGGACCACCAGATCCCCTGAGGCTGTAGGTGGTGCTTTGGTAGGTCTCGGGAGCCGAAATACTCCCTCCAGAGACACTGCTTTCGCTTGTGTTCATGGACTTGGCTCCGTTGCCGCATCTCTATCATCGAATAAAAATAGAACCAAAAAACAAGGTGTAACCCTAAACGAAAAGCTGCCACCCTTAAGGCACACTCTAAAAGCCTATACAAACAAAAGTAGAAAAAGAAAGAGAAGGTGGAATAAATCCCACCTAATGGGGGCGCTAAGCATGAGGGATTAACAGTGTCCTGTAGGTGATCAGAAATAGTAAAGGAAAAAATATTCTGTGTGAACTAGAGAAGTCTCTTAAAAAAAGTGAAATGTATTATGCATCGCAGTGCAATTAATCCATATAAAAGAATAATATAAAACCAAGATACATAACATCCAGTACAAAGATGGTAGCAATATACAGTCCTATTATAAGACCTGGGAACAAATGCCCTGCATCAACCACTAGATAGACCAGTAGCTCAGTGAGAGATAGACTAAACAGCCCCTGGTCGCGACTTCCAGGGCTGAAATATACTTGCAACTTGATTGTAAGGTTTGCCATAAATTGACTGGCACACTCAACACTTAGATTTTTTTCTATTTTTTAAAATATACATATACATATATAAATCTTTTCCATATAACTTTTTAAATATATTTTTTAAGATTTTACTTTATTTTGCATATATTCTATGTTTATGGCAAACTGAAGGCTACATATACAGATTGTAAGCATCTATTGTAACGAACAGATTGACACATGTAACTGCTATTAATATAGCTTTGGTGTTACGTGTCTCTGTTTCGGATGCTAATAAAGTTTTGAACGCACAAATTCAGCCACGCATGCGCATCGGTCATTTCCCGATAGATATTGGGGGCGGGCACATCCATATTGTGTTCCGGCTACAATTCTGACGGAAGCCGGTGTCCATTTTGCGCATGCGCAAAAGCCGATTTGAGCGCGAAATTCAGAAGATAAGAATAGACCCCGGAAGGAACAGAGGCCATCCACAGCTCCTGAGGAAGTCCCGAACAAAGCGGGACGAAACGCGTTGAGCCCTATTCACCATCCAGTCGACGTCCAGAGACCACAACACCATCACCACAGACCAAGTTGCAAGTATATTTCAGCCCTGGAAGTCGCGACCAGGGGCTGTTTAGTCTATCTCTCTCTGAGCTACTGGTCTATCTAGTGGTTGATGCAGGGCATTTGTTCCCAGGTCTTATAATAGGACTGTATATTGCTACCATCTTTGTACTGGATGTTATGTATCTTGGTTTTATATTATTCTTTTATATGGATTAATTGCACTGCGATGCATAATAAATTTCACTTTTTTTAAGAGACTTCTCTAGTTCACACAGAATATTTTTTCCTTTACTATTTCTGATCACCTACAGGACACTGTTAATCCCTCACGCTTAGCGCCCCCATTAGGTGGGATTTATTCCAGCATCTCTATCATCTCTCTCTGCATTTCAACTATGGTGTGGGTCTGCTCTTGCGTGGTATTTTCCACTAGGCCCATGTGGCCGGTGAGACCTCGCAGGTCTTTTCTTATCAGGGCCACATCTGCTGATATCTTTTTGCAGGCGGCCGCCCTTTGACAGTTTCGCTGGTGGGGTTGATGTAAGTTCTCCCTCTGCTTCATCCGACAGATCGTCCAAGAAGTCGGAGCATCTGCCGTGGAGGGAAGCCATCTTCTGCTCCTGGTCGCCATGTGCCTGCCGCCACATATCCCCTATACTCGGTCGGGTTTCGGTTTTTTAGTCTTCCGTCCCATGGGGCAGGTGAAGCGTGCTCCCTACGATTTTTGTGGGGATTGGAAAGCTCGTTTAGTTGGTTTTTTTCTCAGTTTTGCCGGAGCTCAGAGGCCATGCGACTGTCTGCTTCTGTAGTTAGGTCACGCCCCCCAGAATAATAGATTAATAGCTAGCTTGTTTAATCTTTTGAACTGTATTTAAAGAAACACTATAGTCACCTAAACAACTTTTGCTTAATGAATCAGTTTTAGTGTATATATCATGCCTCTAAGGTTTCACTGCTCAACTCACTGCCATTTAGGAGCTCAATCACTTTGTTTCTGTTTATGCAGCCCTTGCCACATCTCCCCTGGCTCTGATTGACACAGCCTGCATGAAAAAAAAAACTGGTTTCACTTTCATTCAGATGTAATTTACCTTAGACAATTTTATCTCTTGCTCTGTAATCACATACAGGAGACTCTTGCAGGGTCTAGCAAGCTATTAATATAGCAGGGGATAAGAAAATCTAAATTAAATAGGGCTTGCAATAAAGGAAGGATAAACATTAGATGACTCTTTACAGGAAATGTTTAGGAAGGCTGTGTAAGTCACATGCAGAGAGGTGTGACTAGGGTTAATAAACAATATGATATAACTCCTAAATGGCAGATAATTGAGCATTGAGATTGCAGGGGCATGGTCTATACACCAAAACTGTTTCATTAACCCCTTAAGGACCAAACTTCTGCAATAAAAGGGAATCATGACATGTCACACATGTCATGTGTCCTTAAGGGGTTAAGCTAAAGTTGTTTTTGTGACTATAGTATCCCTTTAACATGTTTCACCATCAACGCAGTAAGCAATATTTTTTCACCAAGCAATGCTTATGAGCATGATTATTTTTTGCCACAAAGAACAGGATCAAACTTTGCAGAATGTTTAACTTGATCTATAAAATTTTTCTCTTCTTGTAAGTATTTTGCTGGCCTCTAAATGATAAGCTATGTGATGCTAAAAAGCTATTGGGGGACAGGACTTGACCGCCATGTTGCGCAATCGAATCGGGCATGAGCTTCGCAAATACTTAACTTAAACTGCGGCAATTGTGACCCTGACTATTGAAGACTGCAACATGGCAATGGAGCAAGCTGCACGTTTCACATTTGCACAACATGGCACAAATGTTGGACTAGATAAGGCTCAAGGCTCAAGCTCACAGAGAGTCGGAAGTGCTACTTGGAAGCCCAATCCTACAGGATGATCTGGTTCGCCTGAATTACCTCTCGCTGTTGCAGAACTATGTCATGCCCTTGGAAGGCATTAGGCTGATTAAGCCTGAGCTATGAAGGGCATTAGACCTTTCCCCTTATCACTCTCATTAACACAGTTTAAATGGGGGAGCAACGCAAGTTATGCATTACTAACGCATTCTAATCTGATTTAAAAAATATATATATTCTTTATTTATAGATTTTAATTTTTAGTGAGTACAGTAGAATAAAGTATATGACAATTTGCTGATATGTTTAACAGGCAGTAGCATACAGTGCATAAGTGTCGGAGATTACATATTGCATATTGAAGGTACAAATAAAAAGGTACAATAAAAAAAAACAAAAAACAGTGAGGTTATTAACATGAGGTCAACATAACTTTCATTTGAAACGGCATATGTCATTTCCTAGTAACAAAATAAGACCGCAATCAGTTCTTCCTCAGATGTCACCAGGGGAAGGCTAGTGAATAGTAAAATTCGGGAGCCCTTGTGTGCAACATAAGTGCTCTGAATGTGTGAGAATGGTTGTTTATAATAAATACAACTCTAAAATATTCTGAAAAACTAGCAAACTTGCTCGAGTGGAGTGTGAGTGATAATCAATGCACGTGAAGTTTCCTCGCCAAGCTAGTGGTAGTGGGCTGTGGTACAGATTGTTGTGGTAAGCCTATGAACGGTATTTTAAACTGTTTGTGTAGCGTTTTTGCTGTAAGGCCATCTCAGGTTTGTGAAAGAGGTTGAGGTGCAGACAAACCTGGCTGTTAGTGTTGTCCAGCGTTTACATTTTAAGAGGAGAAAAGGCAATCTTGAGACTGCTGGGACGTAGCGTAAAAGGTAGGAGGAAAGTAGAAAAGAAGGGGAGAGGAAAGAAGAAGAGAAAATACATTAATAATAATGAGGCGGAGGGAGGCCAGGAGGGGGTTTGTTTCAGGATTAGCGGACTAGGGTGGGTGTTTTTCTGCTGGGTCATCAGTTAAAACAGATTGGCATATTCAAAGAAAAAATATGGAATGCTTCACGAATTTGCGGGTCATCCTTGCGCAGGGGCCATGATAATCTTCTCTTTGTCGTTCCAATTTTAGCATATGTGCTGTCGAAGCGAGAAGTCTATTCTGCTGTTTTATCGAAGTTCTGTCTAGTTTAAATTTTTTATGTTTTTTTTTTTAATTATTTCTTTTTGGAATGACAGAAATTGCGGTATATCTGCAGTATAGAGGCTTGTGTAAAAGCCATAACATGTTTTATACATCATTATTTCAGTGATACAGAAAGGAAAAGTTATACAATGGTATAGTTTTTCTTTTTACCTCCTTACATATGAAAAGTATGGGAGCCTCCACAGGAATTACTCAAAACTGTTAAACAGTTTTGGGCATTACCCAAGACTCTCAATGCCTACATTTTCTTAAATGCCGACTAACATTGTCTATGTGCTTAGATGTGTGTAACAAGCCTGAATGTTATAATCGTATTAGTGTGGCAATACTCATAGGCATTTTGCCCTTACTCAGTTTTCAATCATGGACCCAGTGCGTTAGCCTCACATTATACCCAGGTAAGCTCATAGTTACTCACTATAAGAACTGTGCTCTTATAAAAAAAAAAAATAGTATATGCGCTTGAGAGTAATAAAAAATATGCAGTACAGCTGCACTGCCCCAAAGTGACACTACTTGACACACAAATACAAATCAATACCAAAAATGGAGCGTGCTAGCAACTGCAGTGAATACAGTATTCTCGATATACAATCTGAAAAGAATAATAAAAATATATAGTGCAGACTATCTGGAATTTACTCAAAAGAAAATATAAGAGTGTCTGGGAGAGCACTCACATGTACCAGAGCACTATCACCCCTGGCTCTGGGTTTGATTTGCTTAATTGGAGAGGGATAATCCCACAGTTTGCATCAAGACAGGTGTCTCCCTTCTATCGGGTATAATACCAGGAACTTCTGTGCAGTACAAGAGGATAAAGAGGGAAAGGACCCCAAATTGAATAGTATCTAGGTACAATTTATTAGTAACAAAGGTAAAAACTCTTATTTAAAGTAGTGGGTTGGCCAGCAATAAACCCACAACTTGACAAGCAGAAATCAAATGTAAAACGGCAACAGCTTGTAGTCACTTACTGGTTTTGGCACTGTTCCGATCACGTGACAACTTGGGACGGCCTCTCGATGAAGTCATGCATGAGGCGTTTCGCCCGCCTCCCCAGGCTTCTTCCGACTTATGCTCTTATAGCCTAATATATAAAATATGCAAGTTTAATTTCACTGTTTGTTCTCTGTGTTAAACTGTCTTTTGTTACACAATTGTGCACAATGTTGTCTTGTACTATCATTTCACAAAAAAAGAGAAAAAGAAAACTAATGCCAAGAGCCTCTCCATAATATTATTTCATTGTTGTTTTTCGAGCTGTATTTGTTTTTGAATTGCTGCATTTATACTTTTACCACAACTGAATTATATTCTCAGCTTCCAACTTTTTTATAATACACTCTTAAGTGATCAGGATTGTTTTCATTAAGTTTGTTTATTGTTGAGATTCTTCCAGTCAGTGCAACCATCAGACACTAAAGCTAATTGTTGAGAATAGATGACAGGCAAAACAGAAAAAACGATATGTAGGTCTCGCACAATCGAAATATTTTTCTTTAACCATTTCATATTCCGAGTCTTCATTCTGAAAATAAGTGCTTTGCTGTGAATCTTATTAATTGTCAAACTTGTCCCCCCAGTTTCTTAATCAATTACTTCTTCAGATGCAGGTATAATTCCTGTTTTAACAAAATTCTTAATGGATTTGCGTAATTCTTTCTGGTATTCCTCAAAGGCAAAATGCTTTTTTTCTATTTCGGTGACCTGTAGCGGAGTAGTAGTATTATCCACGGTATCTCCGCTGGTAGACAGAATGAAGCAGGTACAAAGTAGGCGAAATGCAGGTAGTGTAGTTACAATCCCTTTCTCCCAAGAACTAGACGACACATAGCTTGGAGGTCAACTGAGGTTTTAATCACAGGTCACAGTATTTATGCGGTTACAAATGTAAGGAGTTTCCCATGTCACATTACAGGGGTTGTCCAGTAGTGGACTACATGGGGGACTGGGCTTACAATCTGATTACCCAGCATACACTGCTGTACCAGAGAAATAATTACTTTATTAACAGGCACAGGAAAAAGTTACATTTTACATTAAATTCGCTAACTTTGGCAATTCACCACATATTTTACCGAATGACCCCTCATTAGATTGCAGGGATCAGTACAATCTACCGAAGTACCACTCTGATCCTGTCAGACCTTCCGGCATTCGTTACCCGTGGACTTCCGGGTTCTCGGAGCGCGGCCACTCCCCCTCCTATGACGTGGTCGTTCCCAGGGTTCATAGAGAGACCGCGTCAACACCACAGTGCTGGATCAACTCGAAAGCTCCCGCGAAATTCAAACTGAATATTTACTTCTACTGTGTATCGGACCCGGACTGTTTAATCGTTTACCCTCCTTCTCCTCTCCTACGACCTCGGACTGTTTTTGGATATTCTCTTGCCTGCTGCAACCTCGATTCTCTGTGGAATCTCTATCACCAATTTGGATTATCGCTCCTTCATAAGTTAAGTAAACCAGATTGGCTCACGCTTAATATATAAGCATCCTAATTCTAAGGGGTTCGCTATCTGCTCCACATCAACTCCTAACCTTGTTTTCAACACCTACTTATTAATTATCTGCATCCTAATTTGGAACTTCTCGCTGGTTGTGTTAAATTTACCTTATCTTAAAACAACTTCAACACCGCTGCTGTTTATAACCTGCCAGGAATTAAAGAGACAGTTCAATTCGATTATCTTTTTTATTTAAAGTAATAAACATTATCAAACTCAGAAATCTGCAGTTGTTTCCATCTTATCAACAATTGAGCATTACAGATCCCTGCAGAAACAACCGAACGCAGCTCGCAATAGACATTTACACGAATGGGGTTTTAGCAGAGAAAAATCACGAATTGTTTTATTTTCCCGAAGGAGAGAGTTTCCCGACCGCTATGGAAGTCCAGCAGTGTTTTGAAATCAAGTAGCTGATTTCGGTTCCAGGCACTCGATGACCAAACACTGCTGAACTCTAACAAAGCAAAGATGGCCGCCGCCACGTGTTTGGTACACGAACGGTGGCCACACACAGAACGCTCATTAACAGATGGATACAATGTTTCGGTTTTACTAACAAGCGGCACACAACCTTCTGGGGTGGTCTCCCATTTGGTCTTTTGGTTTGTTTCACGAACAGGGTTGGACACCCTTGTTCGTGAAACTTGCAACAGCGTGTTAGTGGTATTCGTGTGCTGTAACACACAAATGCATAGGAACATTAGGTGAAAATCTTGCATACAGATAAATTTAACAGGTCCAGAGTATTCCTGGCTGCATGCAATATGGCTTCATTATCTAAGTCTGCTATGTGCAGAGCCATATTATGAAATTGATTTGATCTGACATGTGAGCATATCCGTTGTCGCCACCTGGTCTGCTAACATCGGTCGGCTTCTAATCTTCCCATCCTATAGTGTAGGCCTTAATGATCGCCACAGTGTCTGTATGTTAGCTCTGATAGAGGTCTGAAGCACGGAATTTGCTTCTCACATGTCCTCTTTTCTCGGCAGTGATTTGATCAGGGACAGCCAGTCTGCCTTTCTGTCTACGATCCAGTTCAGAGGAGAAAGAGATGAGGAGGAGCTGTGTAAACCATGTGGTCAGGTCCGGTGTCAACGCCAAATACTTTAATTTTAATAGCTCATAAACAAGAAATTGTACAAGGCATATTAAACATTAGTTACCAAAGGAGTTTGTAAACATAGCTAATTCAAAGCCATAAACTTCTCAATCCTACATCTCAAGGTACCCATAGCACCCTACCTTCTCTCCCTTGCCATCACTGCAACTTTTCTTAATTGTGCACGGTGAATATTTCACTTTGTTTTATCAGTTATTTCTACCTTGGTTGCCCCAACTCTAATGCTGGGGCTGCTTTGGGCGTTTTTAAAATAGGACGGCTCCCGCACATAATGCCAAAAAGAGAACATAATATTAAAATACCTGGGAAGTCACAGTCCCTTTTTAACTCTCATTACACAAGAACAGCAAGAATCTGCAAGAAGTTTTTTTTTTTTTTTTTTTTTTTACTAACTCTGAGTTTTCATTAATTAATTCTGAATGACAAAAATACGTGACTATGGCTGGTGGTAGAGAATTTTTCCAGGTCAGCTGTTTCCATTAGGAGTTTAATGAATAATCCAGATAGACTTGTCTGTGCCATGGACTGCAAAAATTCTAAATACATCACTAATAATAAAGTAGATTTAAAAAAAAAAATAAATTACAGTCCAAATGTCTTTATATAGAGGATGATGTATCTAATCCACTTATCAGGAAATGTACTGAAAACTTTGCATCGAACACATGTATTCTATTTGATCATATCCAGTTATATTGAATGTGCTGAGCTATTACATCAGAAAAAAAGATTTTTACTGCAAAATATTATGCAATAACTTTGTTCTGTGTCGGTGCTTTACCTTGAGATAAGCTTTCTTATTCTAAAATCGAAATAACCACCTGCTTGTTCTCAGCATGACGTGATTGCAACATTCTGGTTCGCTTTGTATAAATACCTTGTCCTACTGCATAGGAATCCTACATTTCATCATGAGACTTCTTCTGCTCCTCTCTGCCTTTGTGGCAGGTGCCTTTGCTGTTGATACCTTTGTAGGGTGAGTACTCAATCTAGCAATAAACCAGAGATTCAGAATGCAGAAGGTAGGTCTCCATATACTATAAAATGTGTTACAAAAAACAACAACTATTCATTACATTTGCTGTGTTCTTTATCATGTTTGACAATAATACTTTTTAATAATTCTGGAAAATGTAAATACACTTGTCTTATACACCATGGGTTATCCAAATAAACAGTGAATTGCAAAATGTAAATCATTATAGCCAAATTTTGAGTTTTTCTCAATCAATTATTTTAGTAAAAGCATTGCCTTTTTTTTTTTGTAACGCACTACAGCTCACTATTTATTGCATAAATCGTCATCCTTGAAAAATAGGTAATTGAGAAGGGAACTGTAAATGTTAGGTCAAAACAGCCAAATTAGGCCCTGATTTAATATTTCTGGATACACTTTAAATTGGATTTAAAATTTTGAACAATATTTTGAGATATAATATAATATATAAAAACAAAGTTAAATAATTTTGAACAGCTTATACAAAAATGTCCAGTATCCCATAACCCTACAGTGTTAATTATTGCAGTTTCTCAGAATCTACAATAATTACCATGACACAAACAGGACTACATATGTATATTATAACTGAATTGGCAAATTGAAAAGGGATTCATAAAGAACTTGCTTAAAATCTGTGCACAATAAATTTTCCAAGCATCAATCCTGGTTTTTAGTAATGAACCACTTAATGGAAGTAACTGGGAGGGATCGTATGGTGTGATTAGGCAAATATATAACCATTTAAGCCCTCTTTGGCTGTGTGGACGTCTTCCTGCTCTTTAAAGGATCACCATAGGGTCAGGAACACAAACACTTATCCCTGACCCTATAGTGTTTAACCCACCATATTGGTGGCTTGCCCCCTATCTTAGCCCCCTTATAAAAGTTTAAAACTCACCTTATTTCCAGCGCCGCGTGGGTATGCCGGCGCTGGCTCTGGCCACATTGTGACATAATCAAAATAGACGATTTTGGCTAAAATTGGCATCTCTATGAGGAAAATTGAGCGTCTCCATGCAGAGCGTGGGGACGCTGAACAGCAGGGCTGCTTACTGTGCAGCCCTGAGCCAGGAAGGCCTTCCAGTGCCCATCTTAGTGTTTTTGCCAATGATATACGGCAGGTTGCTTCCACACTGTCATTCTCTGAAGTTCTGCCTGTGCATAACACTCAGAATGACAGGCGGATGCGTATTAGGGACTTTAACTTGTGGCTTGGTGAATGGTGTCGGGAGCAAGGATTTGGCTTTATTGCTCATGGTAGCTCTGTTTGGAATGGAAATAAACTGTACAAAAAAAGATGGTTTGCATCTTTCTCAAAAGGGAACAAATGTTCTCAGTGAGCAGTTCAGAGGTTTTGCTAAGATGTATTTAAACTAGGAGGGGGGGCAAAAGGGTGATAAAACATGAATCCAATTGTCCCCCAAAACAAGGACAGAAGGTGCCTGTTGCAAGTGTGTTAAAAAATTATAAGCTTAGAGTCATGTCTACAAATGCTCGCAGTTTAGGGAATAAGATCCATGAACTTGTGGCAATAATGGCAACTGATAGTGTAGATTTAGTCGCTGTTACTGAGACATGGTATATTGAAAAAAATGACTGGGACATAGCAATACCAGGGTACTCTTTATATAGAAAAGACAGGGAAGGCAAGAAAGGGGGAGGGGTGGCCCTGTATGTTAAGGATAGCATAAAATCTAGCCTAATAAAGGTTAGTGAGACGAACATAGAGTCCATTTGGGTTACTTTAGAATTTGGTAATTACACAGTAATTCGTGTAGGTGTGATTTATAGGCCCCCAGGACAAATTGAAGAGTTAGATAATCTACTAGTTGAAGAAATAGCTAGAATGACAATGAAGGGGGAAGTTATCACCATGGGTGACTTTAATCTTCCTGATGTGAATTGGAAAACAAAAATAGCTACTTGTGCCAGAAGCACACATATTCTAAACTCCCTACTGGGATTGTCTCTAAAACAAGTCGTTGAGGAGCCAACTCGTAAAGAGGCCATACTAGATTTAGTGTTAACAAATGGAGATTTGGTATCAGATATTACTGTAGGTGAAAGTTTAGGATCCAGTGATCATCAGTCAGTGTGGTTTAATATAAGAACAGTGACTGAGTCACACCACACAAAAACAAAAGTTTTAGACTTTAGAAAAACAGACTTTTCTAAAATTAGAATATGTGTAAAGGAGTCATTATCAGACTGGAGCAACTTAAATGGAGTCCAAAAGAAATGGGATTATTTGAAAGCTGCACTACTGAAGGCAACAGAAAATTGCATTAGGCTTGTCAGTAAAAGCAAAAAATTCAAGAAACCACTGTGGTACTCCGCAGATGTGGCCAAAATAGTAAAAAACAAAAAGTTAGCATTTAGTAATTATAAAAAAAAACAGAGTGAGGAAGACAGAATGACCTATAAGATTAGGCAGAAAGAGGCTAAGCAAGTTATAAGAGCTTCCAAATCACACACAGAAGAGAAAATAGCACAGTCAGTAAAAAAGGGGGACAAAACTTTTTTTAGATACATAAATGAGAAAAGAAAAGTAAAACAAGGATTAGTTAGATTAAAAACAAAAGAAGGAAGGTATGTAGATGAGGATAAAGGTCTAGCTGACTGCCTCAATGAATATTTTTGTTCGGTATTTACAGCTGAAAATGAAGGAAAGGGACCTCTGTTAAAAAAAGGGATAACTGAGTCATTTATTACACGTGAGTTTACAGAGGAAGAGGTTCTATTTCAACTGTCAAAAGTAAAGACAAATAAGTCAATGGGACCTGATGGAATACACCCAAAGCTATTAAAAGAGCTTAGTGGTGTACTAGATAAAACCATTAACAGATTTATTTAACCAATCATTGTTAACAGGAATAGTCCCAGAAGATTGGAAGTTAGCGAATGTTGTGCCCATTCACAAGAAAGGTAATAGGGAGGAGTCGGGCAACTATAGACCAGTAAGCCTTACTTCAGTAGTGGGGAAAGTGATGGAAACCATGTTAAAGGATAGGATTGTTGAACATCTAAAAACACATGGATTTCAAGATCAGAGACAACATGGGTTTACTTCAGGGAGATCATGCCAAACTAATCTTATTGATTTTTTTGATTGGGTAACTAAAATTATAGATCAGGGTGGTGCAGTAGACATTGCTTACCTAGATTTCAGTAAGGCTTTTGACACTGTTGCACATAGAAGGCTTATCAATAAACTGCAATCTTTGAGTTTGGATTCCAATATTGTTGAATGGGTAAGGCAGTGGCTGAGTGACAGGCAACAGAGGGTTGTAGTCAATGGAGTATATTCAAAGCTTGGGCTTGTCACCAGTGGGGTACCTCAGGGATCTGTACTTGGACCCATTCTCTTTAATATTTTTATTAGTGATATTGCAGAAGGTCTTGATGGTAAGGTGTGTCTTTTTGCGGATGATACTAAGATATGTAACAGGGTTGATGTTCCAGGAGGGATAAGCCAAATGGCAAATGATTTAGGTAAACTAGAAAAATGGTCAGAGTTGTGGCAACTGACATTTAATGTGGATAAGTGCAAGATAATGCATCTTGGACGTAAAAACCCAAGGGCAGAGTACAGAATATTTGAAAGAGTCCTAACCTCAACATCTGAGGAAAGGGATTTAGGGGTGATTATTTCTGAGGACTTAAAGGTAGGCAGACAATGTAATAGAGCAGCAGGAAATGCTAGCAGAATGCTTGGTTGTATAGGGAGAGGTATTAGCAGTAGAAAGAGGGAAGTGCTCATGCCATTGTACAGAACACTGGTGAGACCTCACTTGGAGTACTGTACACAGTACTGGAGACCATATCTTCAGAAGGATATTGATACCTTAGAGAGAGTTCAAAGAAGGGCTACTAAACTGGTTCATGGTTTGCAGGATAAAACTTACCAGGAAAGGTTAAAGGATCTTAACATGTATAGCTTGGTGGAAAGACGAGACAGGGGGGATATGATAGAAACATTTAAATACATAAAGGGAATAAACACAGTAAAGGAGGAGACTATATTTAAAATAAGAAAAACAACCACAACAAGAGGACATAGTCTTAAATTAGAGGGACAAAGGTTTAAAAATAATATCAGGAAGTATTACTTTACTGAGAGGGTAGTGGATGCATGGAATAGCCTTCCAGCTGAAGTGGTAGAGGTTAACACAGTAAAGGAGTTTAAGCATGCGTGGGATAGGCATAAGGCTATCCTAACTATAAGATAATGCCAGGGACTAATGAAAGTATTTAGAAAACTGGGCAGACTAGATGGGCCGAATGGTTCTTATCTGCCGTCACATTCTATGTTTCTATCTAAGGAGTAGCCACTTGGAGGTGTCCCTAGGGGGCAATGTAAACACTGCCCTTTCTCTGAAAAGGCAGTGTTTACATGAAAATGTCTGAAGGGAGCTATTATACTCACCAGAACAATTACATTAAGCTGTAGTTGTTCTGGTGACTATAGTGTCCCTTTAAGGTCTCTAACCGTATTTATATATTTTTTTTCTGATTCAATTTCTCACAATAACTGAATCATTGCTTTCTCTTTCCAGGCACCAGGTCCTTCGGATCAGTGCAAGTAACGATGATCAAATATATCGACTCCAAGCCTTAGAAAGTCTAACTCACCTTGAGGTACAATATTTTATATGCTCAAATTACAGAAATAATGCATTTGTAAATTATAATCTTGTATTTTCAGTTATTCATTCAATGTAAATGTATTTTTATACTGAATATTGTCGAACCTTTTAAGAACTCCTTTTTAATGCATCAGTGGGAAATATGTGAAAAAATACACTAATTTACATACACAGTATGAAATAGTGAGAGTGTGTAGCGCTTAATTTAGTGAACTTACTCCACAGGAGATCCCTCAGAGTATAAAGGGTTGATAATCTATTTGAACAAGAATAGAGAAAAATATAGTGCACACTGTGTAAAACGTAGTATTAATACACCACACAATAAAGGACACACTCACGTGGTTTAGAGCCTATTAGGATTGGCTCTGATCACTTGCGCCTTGTGTCCTTTTAGGTGACACACACCTTACTCTCCAAACGAAATTTTTCCTCAAAAGGGAGAGAGAAAGACAGGGGAAAATTGCCCTAGTATTGAAATCTTTAACGTAATCTGATAACAAGTTTAAAAGCACATCGGTGAAGATTGCTTCTCACCTGAAAGAGAGCCTGTGACCTGGCTCAAAGTAGATCAGCATATGAGTCCTTTTAGGGATGACTCTTTCCCTCTTTGATAGGATGGAAAATGCACCAAATATGTATTCTAATAAAAAATAACTATTTATTTCACAAATTATAAAATCAACTGATACATACAATATAAGGTGAATCCGAAACGCGTTTCGCCGGTTCCGTCCGGCTTTCTCAATCGGAATTTTCCATCCTGCTTACTTCCTGGTTATAAACCCCGCCTTTCGTCCCGATTGGATGCCGGAAATTTGGTGTCATCCAATCACGGGCGTCGCTGCGAGGGAGGGCAGAGTATTTCCAGCTGTATTCATTTATCCCTTAATGCGGACGTCATCACGCACGCACGTATGATCGTGCGGACGGCGTCACTTCCGGGAATGTGAAAGGGTTGTATTTCTCCTGTTGATCTATGAGATCCAATCATTTTCTTCTATACGTGTCACTTCCGGTCTCGTAGGTTCTCTCCTTTAGTCTGTTATGACAGTTCAAACGTCCATTTTAAGTGATGGCAAAAGTCCTGGAAGACCGGAAAGGTCATCCATAGCATTATAAATATCCTTCAATCCTAGAAATATGCTCATAATGAGCATAGATGACAGACAATAAAGTGCATTAATGGACTATAAATATACCAAGGTGGTAATACACATCTATACATAGAGGGGGGCATATTGAATTAAAAGATTAAAAAATTGCATAGAGGGGGGCATATTAAAAGATTAATAATATGATACATATGTGTTAATGATGTTTTAAGCCACTAAAAATCTTAAACATAGAAATATAAAATATATATAGAAAAGTATCAAAAATGTGCAAAATAGCAATTTTCATATAAATAAATTATATGTAAAAATTATAAAAAGTGGCATAGTTCGAAGTCATCATTAAGACCATATGGTTGCATAGTGTTCAAATTAAAAATCCATTTCATCTCTGTTTGTCCAATTTGTTTATTGAGATCGCCCCCTCTCCAATTACCTACTATTTTTTGAATTCCCATAAACTCCATTAATTGGGGGTTACTGTTATGTTGATTCTTAAAATGCAGGGATACACTATGATTCAGTGATGTTTCTGATGTGTTCCTGAATCCTAGTGTTCAGAGTTCTATTAGTTCTACCTACATAGGCTAATCCACAAGGACATGTAATCATATAGATTACTCTGGTTGTATGGCACGTGATTATTTGTTTTATCTTGTAACTTTTGTTTTTATCTTGTGGGTGACAAAATTCACGTACTGTCCTCCTATTGTTGTTGGAGCCCTTGCAGGCCCCACACATACCACATCCGTAGAATCCAGTTTTTTCTTTAAAAAACTGGTTTCTTAATTTCCTGGAGGGTATGTGATTTTTTATCAATGTCCTTCTGAGATTCGGTACTCCCCTATAGACAATATCCGGTGTATCTGGGAGTATTGAGTTTAATATAGGGTCATTTTTTAGGAGTGGCCAGTATTTTTGGATGATTTTCTTTAAACGTCTGTTGTTATAATTAAAATCACAAATGAACTTTACATTCTGAGGTTCCATATTTTCTTTTTTTCTTTTGTACTCTATCAGTTTTGTTCTATATACAATTTCTACTTCGCTAAGGGCTTGTCTTAAGAGTTCTTCTTTATAACCCTTTTCCCTGAAGTCTTCCATTATTTTTTCCGACTGTTCCTGAAATTTATGTGAATCAGTGCAATTTCTCTTCATTCTCAGTAGCTGCGCCTTGGGGGCGTTTAACAGCCAAGGGGGGAAATGGCAGCTATTCTCCCCTATATAACTGTTCACATCCACCTTTTTAAAGTGGGTGCAGGTCTTGAGTATATTCTGTTCAACATAAATATTCAGGTCTAAAAATTCCACGGAATTCCTATTAAAATTGCTTGTGAGTTTTATGCCCCACTCATTATTGTTCAAGTGATTTAAAAATGACGTGAGTGATGTCTCGTCTCCCTCCCAGATAAAAAATAATGGTCACCATAGATAAATGTTTGCATAGCTGGGCGCGAACAGGTATATTTACAGATATATTTTTTATCTGGGAGGGAGACGAGACATCACTCACGTCATTTTTAAATCACTTGAACAATAATGAGTGGGGCATAAAACTCACAAGCAATTTTAATAGGAATTCCATACAACCAGAGTAATCTATATGATTACATGTCCTTGTGGATTAGCCTATGTAGGTAGAACTAATAGAACTCTGAACACTAGGATTCAGGAACACATCAGAAACATCAAGAAAGGTTTCCTGAATCATAGTGTATCCCTGCATTTTAAGAATCAACATAACAGTAACCCCCAATTAATGGAGTTTATGGGAATTCAAAAAATAGTAGGTAATTGGAGAGGGGGCGATCTCAATAAACAAATTGGACAAACAGAGATGAAATGGATTTTTAATTTGAACACTATGCAACCATATGGTCTTAATGATGACTTCGAACTATGCCACTTTTTATAATTTTTACATATAATTTATTTATATGAAAATTGCTATTTTGCACATTTTTGATACTTTTCTATATATATTTTATATTTCTATGTTTAAGATTTTTAGTGGCTTAAAACATCATTAACACATATGTATCATATTATTAATCTTTTAATATGCCCCCCTCTATGCAATTTTTTAATCTTTTAATTCAATATGCCCCCCTCTATGTATAGATGTGTATTACCACCTTGGTATATTTATAGTCCATTAATGCACTTTATTGTCTGTCATCTATGCTCATTATGAGCATATTTCTAGGATTGAAGGATATTTATAATGCTATGGATGACCTTTCCGGTCTTCCAGGACTTTTGCCATCACTTAAAATGGACGTTTGAACTGTCATAACAGACTAAAGGAGAGAACCTACGAGACCGGAAGTGACACGTATAGAAGAAAATGATTGGATCTCATAGATCAACAGGAGAAATACAACCCTTTCACATTCCCGGAAGTGACGCCGTCCGCACGATCATACGTGCGTGCGTGATGACGTCCGCATTAAGGGATAAATGAATACAGCTGGAAATACTCTGCCCTCCCTCGCAGCGACGCCCGTGATTGGATGACACCAAATTTCCGGCATCCAATCGGGACGAAAGGCGGGGTTTATAACCAGGAAGTAAGCAGGATGGAAAATACCGATTGAGAAAGCCGGACGGAACCGGCGAAACGCGTTTCGGATTCACCTTATATTGTATGTATCAGTTGATTTTATAATTTGTGAAATAAATAGTTATTTTTTATTAGAATACATATTTGGTGCATTTTCCATCCTATCAAAGAGGGAAAGAGTCATCCCTAAAAGGACTCATATGCTGATCTACTTTGAGCCAGGTCACAGGCTCTCTTTCAGGTGAGAAGCAATCTTCACCTATGTGCTTTTAAACTTGTTATCAGATTACGTTAAAGATTTCAATACTAGGGCAATTTTCCCCTGTCTTTCTCTCTCCCTTTTGAGGAAAAATTTCGTTTGGAGAGTAAGGTGTGTGTCACCTAAAAGGACACAAGGCGCAAGTGATCAGAGCCAATCCTAATAGGCTCTAAACCATGTGAGTGTGTCCTTTATTGTGTGGTGTATTAATACTACGTTTTACACAGTGTGCACTATATTTTTCTCTATTCTTGTTCAAATAGATTATCAACCCTTTATACTCTGAGGGATCTCCTGTGGAGTAAGTTCACTAAATTAAGCGCTACACACTCTCACTATTTCATACTGTGTATGTAAATTAGTGTATTTTTTCACATTGAATTACGACAGGATTGGAGAGTTCCTGTTTTTTTGTGTGGGAGCAGCTGTCACATTAGAGCACTTGATGTAATTTATGCAAAGCGCCTGTAAACACAGAACACTTTTGTTATACCATTTATCAGTGGGAAATATGTGTCGAAGGTCAGATGGGTACAATCTGTTACTCTCTTTCTAGAATTTTGTTTTGCTTTTTGTAGCCCCTTCTCCTTCGAAAAGAATGTGCTACTTTAATCAGTGTAGTGCTGTAACATCTAGATTTGACAATACATTTTCTCTCATGATGATGTGATCATGGCGAAGAAAGAGATAAATTGAATAGAAACCACTGACACTCTTTGTAGAAAGAAAATATACACAGCCGGGGTGGCTAAATTGTATAGTGCTGTGGAATACATAATATATATAAAACCGCATGATGCTTTTTTATGCATTCCTGCAAAGGTACAGTGATTTTGTAAAATAGTTTAATATTTTTAGTTGCAAACTTTATTTTTGTAAGAAAGAAAGAAACATAACTGACAAAATATGATCTGGTAGAACAAAACATCCTGACAAACAATATTACAGGTACTGCGGCTATCGTTCTCTGAGTATGTCACATTAGTAAACTGTCTCCCAATAAAGAGATTATTTGACTCCTTTTCCATGGGTAACGGGAAACTTAAAAGTATCAACTCTTGCTATATAGCATTACTCGATTCTGTGTATGGGTTGACTGCTATGCAATACATGAGATATATGCATTTTTAATGCATGTTACACAGGGATAATCCTATTCGACATTTTATTTTTACATTTCTAGCTTGATTTCTGGACAGAACCAGCCAAGGTTGACATTCCAGTTGATGTTCGCGTACCTTTCCACAGTCTTCAGTCTGTAAAGAGTTACCTAGAATCTCAGAACATTGAGTACTCCATCATGATCGACGATTTGCAGGTATATGAAAATAAACCCTATCAGTCTGTTAATTAGATCCTTTACTAAACTGTACTTTTTGATAGCATCACATATTATGGAGTAAACTTTTTTAAATTAATTTTTATTAGAATTCTGATGGCAGCTATAAATTGATTTATTTTATTTATTTTTCTAGCTGGCTTTTTTTATTTTATATTTACTTGTATGTGCTTATTTTTTCTATCTGTCCCAAACTTTCTTTTTATATGCATGTATTTTTTCTATCTGTCTTACTGCACAGTGTGTTTGGCTGCACCTTTTCACTGAAAATACATGCATAAATAGAAGAAAAAGTGAGATTCATTCTAAGTTCCAGTTTCTCCAAAATGGGAAAAACAATTCAAGTCATAAAAATGTCCTTAGTTATTGACTGACTTACTCTGTAACAACTGATAACCTTCGATTCATCTCTGACAAAGGTTATATATTTAAGATGCGATAGAGTGTTAATGTTAATAGAATAATTTTTCTTTTATATTTAATTTGCAAGGTAATTACTTAAACTATATCATTTATTTGCATCTATGCAAACCTTATGCAATATCTTTTCTGCAATAATGCAAAGATGATGGTGATGTAATTAATCGCATGCAATGTATTAATCATATATAATATATCTATTTCAGGCTGTGCTTGACGCAGAGAAGCAGGAGATGGAATTAAATCAAATAAAAGAACGCAACTCTGGCACATTCAACTATGCTTCATACCACACTTTGGACAATGTTAGTACTTTAATCTATCGTTTATATGTAAAATGAGTTCTGCTAATAATCGACCTATTAATAAGGTTAAAATATAGTTGTAAATGACAATTTAAAATGCATTTTTTCCAAGGAAGTAAAATCTAATCAGATCGAGAGCCCCTTTATGTCTTTTTAAATATATTTCAGTAAAAATATACAAAGAGCAAATATGTTCTAATCTGGAGAAACATATATTGTATACTGTGTCACATAAAGAAAGTTAATATTATTTGATATAAAATTCTACATGACCTAATCATCTTCCAAAAGGTCTATGGCGTTACCATAAACTGAGCCTTAAAGATGATTTGCTGGCAAAAAAATTCCTAATAATTTATTTTACCCAAATAAGTCTGTTAGACCTTAAATATAAAGTTAATAAATCACTCCAGCAGAGATGGAAATGCTGCATGGGAAACCAAATTGCAAAATTTAAGCTATTATATTCAAGTTGTGAAAATTTCTCCAATTCAAAATCTATAAATTGTGCCAAACTGTTAACAAATACAGAGATTAAAAGTTATGTTTATATACTTAAAGGGACACTCTACACCTAAAGCATTTTAGTTTGCTGAAGTGCTTTGTGTTTTGTTTTTTACAAATAGAAATTTCAATAGAAATTATAAATTAACCTTGTTATACTCATACAACAGAGCCTGTTACTTCCTGGTTTGGTTAGCTCAGTGGAGCTAAACTCAAGAGGCAGTAATTGCTCAGAGCACTTTCTTTGCAAAGACTTCTCATTGAGCAGCATTTGGAAGTCTGTGATTGGACAGCAACTGAAAGTTTGGGTAGAGTTAGAAGGTAAGGGCTTGCAAAGGCTTCAGACAAGAGTTTTGCCGCTTTTGCAAGCTGTTTTTACGTATATACCCAATGAAAATAAATGCATAATTAAATGCATGCACATTTTCATTGATTCTATATCTACTAAATTCTATATCTGCTAAGTTCCATGATTAAAGATTTTTATGTCTATCACCATTCTGTTGACTGTATTAAAATCTGTGGTAATCTTAAACCCTTATGTATCAATTTGGATAACTAAGCTCTATTGTTTGTTAAGCTTTTCTCACAAATAAACCATATTGATTCTTAGAAAGTCACTCACATATAACAAATGTATGTATTTTATATTTTCCGATATATTAGCTGTACAGAGGTCTTGATGCTATTGTTCTGGATTTTAAATCACTGGTCACTAAGCAACAGATCGGGACCTCTTACGAAGGAAGGCCTGTCTATGTCCTTAAGGTAAGACACTATAATATTCTATTATTACTTTAAAAAAAATAAAAATGTAACTGTTTTCTATTCGTTTGATTTTACATATATTATTCCCCATTAGCAAGAACACTAGCAAACATGTTTAAATGTAGCATGTCATGCATTAAAACATATTTGGAAGTTATTGTTAATATGTATAGTATTGTACACATCTGACATTGTCCTCATTTTGTGTGTTGCATACATGAGGAACACTAAACGTAAATTGACGTAGTTTTCATTAGACTATATACATATTCTTGAATGGGTTTTTTTCATCAAATATGCATTATTTTGTGTTATCTAACATTGTGTTTTGTTTCCAGTTCAGTACTGGTGCCAGTCGTCCTGCAATCTGGTTGGATGCTGGCATTCACTCTCGTGAATGGGTTACCCAAGCTAGTGCCCTGTGGATTGGATACAAGGTACACTGCAGAGAAAGTTGTACTGTTTTATAATAAATATAAACTTGGTATTTATCATTAACCTTCTCAGTAAACATCAGCTTAGAGTGAATGCAGTCTAATAGAGTCTGAAGACAATTCTAGTAAATGTAGTAATACAATTTTGAGTTTATATCACGAAAATTACTATTTCAGTCACTTCCACATTCACCCGCATTTGTTTGTATCTCTTCTATCTTCACCATAAGTGGCTCTCCGAATGGATGTTGTATACCTTGTTGGGGGTTTTCATCTAATATTTAGTGTGATGCCTGTGAAAATGTGCATGAGATATTTCATTAGAACAATCTTAGCTGTCTTTACATAAAAAGTGTACAATTAACACGCTAAGCAGAGGAATATTCCAATGGTAAATTAATGAAACATAGGAAACTTAGAACAAGAAAATGTGTCCACACGGCGGTTGGTCATATTGTTAAAACCTCTTCCTGAGATAATAAAAACAAAAAAATACAAAGAAATTTGGCCAGAAAGCTTTCAATTCTAGTTTCATGGAAAGTGGGCAATAATTACAGAGTATTCCAAACAATGTTATTCCAACAGGACCAGTTTTGAATGCTCTGGTTTTAATATTCAACTCTTTCCTTTTATCAGCTTGCTACAGATTATGGAAAGGATGCATCCATTACATCTCTGCTAAACAAATTTGATGTATTCCTTCTAGTCGTCACAAACCCAGATGGATATGTCTATTCCCACACTTCAGTGAGTATGCTGTGGCCTCCTCTCTTGGTGGTGACGTTTTTGATCTGCGTAGCTACATTCTTCTACATATGAATAAAGTGTTCAAATTTAAGTTTCTGTTGGCGGACATATTGTTTTACTGCCACACTGCTGACATAACTTGAAAACGACTGCTGCAAGTTACACAATCCAACATTTTATCTTCTGTGAGAAAATATTGCTTGCAAAGCTTTTAAATTACTTATTTATGTAATTCGTAAATAGTGAAACATTTTCTCATTTCTGAATCATTACTCACTAAGGGTGGCTAGTGATAGGGTAGAAGCATTAACTGACTCTCAGTTGCTGTTCAGGCAATTGCTTCCGTACTTGCAAGCAGTACCGGAGAAGACGTTGGACTAGCACGCAGGTTACTCCACTTTAGTATTAAACTCTTTTAAAAATGGTCGGTAGTTGTAGGTAAGGAATCACTGGGGTACTCTTGGCACCATAACCACTTAATTGAAGTGGGTTTGATGCTAGAGTATTCCTGCAAATAACTTGTAGATGAGATAAAACATTGCTCTTTTTTGCATAGAATTTAGTTGACTACTTTGTACCTTAATTTTTCTGTCTCCAGAACCGTATGTGGCGTAAAACTCGTGCACCTAACAGTGGAAGCAGTTGTGTGGGTGTGGATCCCAACAGGAACTGGAACGCTGGATTTGGAGGTAACTGAAAACAAGTGCTCTGGTCTAGGGATTCCATAGTCTATTGTTCTCTTTTATTTCCATTTGCCATGCAAGTAGCACTGATATATAATAGCTTGTTATATGAAAAGATTGGTTGGATTCCTACTTTGCGACGTGTATAACATCTTTATCTTTACCATGACTCTGTACAAACTAGCATAAACATTTCAATGTCATCTGCATATACGTTACTGTTTTTCCTTTGATAATTCTAGCCAAATGTATTTTTTATATTGTGTACATAACTTTGCAATATGTACATAAGGAGAGTGGACTGGAATGCGCATGCGTGAACAATGACTTCACTGTACTAGTCAGTGGGGGCGCTGGACACCATTGAGTGAGTGTACTGTGTGTCCGTCACATTCAAAATGACTAGTCAGTAGACCAACGATTCTGAATCAAATTCTGCGCTAAGCTTGAACGTTTCTCCTTCGGTAACTATTCGGATTTAGAAGGCTTTCGGTGATGAGTGCAGCGCAAATAAGTGTTGCACAAACGTTTAGAAGATGGTCAAGGATCTGCTGAAAGATTTGGCGCCCTCCGACTTCTGACTTTCCCTAAAACTAAAATCACCTTTGAAAGGGAAGAGATTCAAATCGTTGATGATATCCAGGTAAATAAGAAGAGGCAGCTGATGTTGATTCCAACAAATTATTTGGCAGAGTGTTTTAAATAGTGGAAGAGACGCTGGAAGAACTGTGTGAGGTCCCAAGGCGCCTACTTTAAAGGGGTCATTGTCCACTTACAATGTTTCTTGTATCTATCTTCTTCTCCATTTTTAATATTACATTTCTGAATACTTTCTGGACAGACCTTGTGTATGTATGTATATATGTGTGTGCGTGTGTATAAATGTGCCTATGTCAAACAAGAAAAAGGAAGAGAGCTGCACCACATAAAATCACAATAACAAACGACAATTCGGATAACAAAGTATAAAACAAAATATGGGTAGCCCCCGCAATAATAGTTCTCACATAGAAAGGATGCCTCTAATTAAGAGGTAAGTACAGCTGTAGATGTTCGATAAGCATAAATTATTTTGCTTGGGAGATGTGGTAGTTCAATCTATGTAAGAGAGCTATAGCCAGCTCTAGCATAGGTTGCGTACAGTGGTACAATCCCCACTTATAGGATATGATGGGGGACGTCCACAGCAGTAGAGGTGCCCGGTGCTCAGGAGAAAGTTAAAAAAGCAACCAGTAGTGCTCTCAATACTATAATAAGAACTGATAAAATTGATAAAAATTGTACTCACAAGGATAGAGCAGATTCACTGGTCTATGATGATAGCGTTGGTGGTATGATCCCCACCTCGGATTTCTTGAGAGTAGAGATGATAAAATGCCGGGAAGTAGGAGAAAATAAAATATAAAGGATATGGCACAATCCACTAGTGCAGTGACCAAAATCCTTTATTAAATAAAATACAAAGAAACATCTATAACGCATTTTGCCGATGTGGCTTTTTCAAATGGGATAAAAACATACAACCTGGCTACATGGGGTTTAAATAGGGATAGAAAAATGTAAAATTGGCGCCAAAATCCAATCATAGGCTGTCCTCCAATGAAATGCAATTACTCTTTGTAAGATGCATATATGAGAATTATGCATATAATATTATAGATTGTTTAGTGGGAAGTAGAAATATATAATTGTATTGTAAAAAACGAGGTGTATTTAATGTAGTAACGGCTTCTAAAGCCAGGACATGTGACCCGCGACATATGCGCATCATAGTATCGGCTGCTAAGCCTTCTGGGAACTGTAGTCTTCAGTATGGTGTATGTTATATTGTGGAGAAAGCTTACAGCTGTGTGTTTATCTGCTCTAATATTACCTTGTTTCCTGACATGCAGGACCAGGAGCAAGTGCAGATCCCTGCTCTGATTCTTACCATGGGCCCAGCGCTGAGTCTGCAGTGGAAGTGAAAAATATTGCTAACTTTGTCAGACAGCATGGCAAATTCAAGGGCTTTGTGTCAATTCATAGCTACTCACAGTTACTTCTCTTCCCTTACGGTTACAAGTGCACAAACCCAGCTCACTTCACAGAACTGGTGAGTTATGGCTATTCCCAAGATTTTGAAAAATATAATAAATAGTAAAAATATTTTCAGGAGATCTATTATACTTTAGTTTGATTTGTTAATGTACTTTTGCATCACTAGAAATATTTCTGGAAATTATTTGTGCTTTTTGTTTTTCTGTTTGTGTAGAAGGCCTGATTAACAAGCATTAGCATAGCATTTTATTTGAAAAAAGACATAGATATTGTGGGCATACATAACTGTCTTTCTTTCACTTGGCTACACAGACGTTCTCATGCACTGTGTATCAAGTCATTCACCACCCTAAATGTCATAAGAACACATGCAAACAACCCTGCATGGAAAACGTTCTCTGAACAGTTATACACAAAACCTTGAGTCTTCTCTTTCTTTCTGTGGCCCACTGTAGCTATGGTATGTCTTGATGATGCATTCATTCTAACCGTTGCTTTTCTTGTTAGAACACTGTGGGTAAAGCAGCTGCTACCGCTCTGAGCTCTCTCTATGGTACCCAGTACAAAGTTGGAACCATCTGTTCCACCATCTGTAAGTACATCATATGTCACTCTATTCGTCTAGTGACATTATTCTTACTTGGCCATCTCTGAAATAATTTCTGAATGACAATAACTTGTCAGGACCTAATTCACAAATCATGTGCTTCTATAGTTACTACTGAGATCCATTCAACTGTGTTGACTAAGTGCAAATGTTGAGTTACGCGTTACAGATATTCTTGTTTTAAGTGATGATGATGCTTCTAGTTGTATGACCTGCAAGTTGTGATTTACCTGCACTGCTCCCCAATGCTAATATGTCTCTCCAGGATAATGCTGGGTCTACTTTGCCAAACAGTGTAATTTTGCAGCTTATACATGTATCTTGGTATGAATAATATCTAAGTGTATATTGTTGCTAGGCAAATGGCATGTTACTCTTCATTTTTGGGATGCAACCATTGCATTTCATGTACAATTTATGCTACACTAGCCAGCAATATGTGTTTGATACTGAAAATGTTGCAGATCATTGGCACAATATTGCTGTATAAATAAATATATATTTTTAATAATTTATATATTTGAGTGTAATGGACAGTTTGTGCTTGACGGCAATCCTCCTTCTTGAATAGCTTGGTTAAAGGGATGATGATAGACATTTGTTCTCACTTTTTTTGTTTGTTTTTTTCCTTTAAGATCAAGCCAGTGGCGGAAGCATTGACTGGACCTACGATATTGGAATCAAGTACTCTTTTGCCTTTGAGTTGAGAGACACAGGACGTTATGGTTTTATTTTACCAGCAACACAGATCCTACCAACCGCACAAGAGACTTATCTTGGCCTGAAAAAGATCTTGGAGCATGTACGAGACAACCCCTACTAAAGTGTATATATATATATATATATATATATATATATATATATATATCTCAAAGTAAAGAGCCACTCCATTTATAACGGATTACAATAAAGTACCAAAAGTATTCGTTAAAAGATGTTTTGTTTTTATTTCACAATTCTTAAACTGATTATTACTTCTAGAATGGCTTTCTAATTGTAATACAATCTGACAGAGGAAGATTGAAGATTGAACAACTAAATGTATTCATAGTAAAATAACACTAGGATTAAGGCCATGGGTACACAGTGGCCATGAATGTCGTGTGTATCTCACTTTGTATACTCCTTTTCTTACCTAGATGCAGTTAATTGCAAATTATAAAGCCACCTCATGAGTGTTTATTCAGTGCTAATGTTTGTCATTGTCCAGGAAAAAAAAACTGAAATTTCAAAATTTCACAAAATTCTACTGAATGTGCAAAATGTATCTACATTATCCAAAATAATAAAAACATGATTATAAAATAATCAATAATTAATATTAATTATAAAATTAGAGACAACACATGTCTAATCTTTTCAACTAGACAATCTCACAAACACAGCACAGCATGCATAATTCCACCAATTGTCTTGCATAATTTTTGTTTTATTAATTAAGGAGAATACAATACAAGAATACCATAGAAGCAAGTATATTTCTGAACAAATTAGATGATTTGTGGTGATTCATACCACATGTGCATGTTTAGAAAGATAAAGTACTATAGAGTACATTTCAATAAAGTAGAATGACACATTTACTTCCACTAATGACTGCTGTATGTAAGAGCTTGTAAAAGTAAAAATTCACAGCTAGTGAAAATGTGTCAACATACAGATATATATACAGATATAAGGTCAATTGTCTCTGAGATGGAAATTACCAGAGTTAAGCCATCAGGTTTTGGTGGTAGGCCTTAGAGTTGTTGAAAGTTAGCCTAAGTCAGCAATTGTGCCCAAATACCTTGACCCTGCCCCTTAAAGAGTACCACAGTTTTTCCAAGGCTCTCAGCTCTTCCATTTTGGTAAACCACAAAGACAACAGTGGCGTAACATCTCACCTTCAAAAGAAGGCTATGATCTGTTGGCAACGTTAGGTATGCAAATTGTTAAAGATTTTTTTGTATCTAGAAGTTGGTACTGTGGTGCGGTGGAAAAGTTGAAGGGAGCTGAGGGGAAAAGTGGTGGATTGTCAGAGCTTCCCTATGATAGCCACAATACTCTTTCCAGAAGGGTCCAATGTCACGGTATTCCTACTAGATATATATGAAGGAAACCAGGAGGCTCCCACATCTCCAAAACAAATCATCTAGCCTTAGATTTATTGCCCATAGGCTCTCAGGTGTTTTATACTAGTTTTGGTAATTTGTAAATATTGCTGGCTATCAAGCAGTGATGAACCATATCACACTAGGTCCTGGAGAAGGTTTCCCACAATGCTTGTTCCCATTTATAAAAAGGGTGGTTTGGGAGGGTTGTTCATAGATAAGAGACCACGTGAGGTAGAGGTGGTCTCAAAAGTGCTTAGGTATCAGTCTGATCATTTACATAGTTGAGTAAAATGGGCCATGAAGGTAGGTGGTGTCCATTCCTGGAATGTCTGAATGGAATTAACTTTCCATGTACTGACTGGAACAGGCAGAACAGAGCACCTATCTCAGTAGTCAACTTGAAGTCTAAATTGAAGGCCAATGGGAGCGGGGGGAGGGGGGAGGGACAGGGGGTGGTGAATGGGCATAGGCCTAGTTTAGGCGCTTTAGAGTGCCATATCTTCATGGTAGCCTTTATGAAATTGGGGATCTGCTTAAGTGGGGGTTTATCCACTACAAAACAAAAACTGATCTGATCTGCCCATGTGATAATTTTCCACAGACTCCCATGATTTCTGTACCTCAGGGTTTTGTTTAGTGAAGTGAAGAAGGCACTTGATATCTCTATCAACAGTGCTGGGGAATGGTAGAACAACCTTGGCAGTACATTCATCTTAATCACCCCACCTACCCAAGCTGGAAGATGTGTGGTGGCGCTCTATCCATGAAATTATTTTAAGCAGGTATTAAGCAGTGTGTGGAAGTTGGTTTGATATGAACAGTAAGACAATAGGTCTTTAGTGGGCCAGATGCTCAGGTATTTGATTATCATATCACTACATTGAAAAAAAACTGATCAGGTTGGTGTGTACCCTTGGCAAAAAGACATTTAAGATGTTGGATTTGGAAGTTAATTTTCATGTTGAGTAATGTATTATATGTCCTGACCTGAATTCTGATAAGATGACTGTTAGTGATGTTTCTGAGGATGAGACAAAGAATATCAGCCTTCTGGTGGTCTTGTTCTACCTCCTGCTGGTTTATCCCTGATGGCCTGCAGTAAAGGTTTGAGGGCAAATTGTGCCGTAAACACGCCATTACTGTAAACTCTCACAGTAGCCATAGAAAATAAAGGATCAACATGAGCATGTATGGTACTAGGCCCATGGCTTTCAGAGTGACAGACAAGCTCCCATATCTTTTTCCCATGCAAGCACATAATCATCTTTTAATCTTGGTTTGGGTATTAGATTAGAGTAACATTGAGATATAGTACCGCGTTTATTAGGGTGATGTAAGTATGTTTTTTCCAGATCAGATAATGCACTTTCTGTATCATTTTGATCTAAATTTTGAAAGAAAAATTTATCTTTTATTTTATTAATAAATAATTTGTGTTCTAATTGCATATTATCTTCTAGGTCGAATTTATCTTGAAGTTTTATAAAAGATATTAAAGAATTACCTAAGAAAAAGTAATTTAAATTTTGAATTGATTTCGAGTGCCACTTATCCAAATCTAAATCAGAAAAATCTAGTTTTAATATAGACATTACTCGTGACCACCCAGAGAAAGGGACAACTACCTTAAACACAGTATCCCAAGTGTTGATGGTAATCTTAGTGTCACGACTAGTAATGTGGTCCAGCACGCAGAAACTATGTAAACATATACATAAGTAAGAAAAGGAAAATAACAGGATAGAGCGTAAACCGGACCTTAGAATGGCCGGACTAATACGCTAGAGACAGAGAATGGTCAAAGGGAAAGCCGAGGTCAAGGAAGCCAGAAAATACTCAATACCGATAAGACAAGCCAAGTCAGGGAAACCAGAGATCAGAATAACCAGGGAAACGCCAAGGATCAGGATACCAGGAAATCAGAAACACGAGAATAGCACTTTCAGGAAACCAGGAAACTGAAACCACGACATGGCAAAGTACTGGGGTGAATTAGGGGTTTAAATACCCCTCTCTAAGCTATGATTGGTCAGAGGGCGACCTCTGACCCCAGAACGTGCGTGTTCGTTGACGTCGTGATGTCACGCACACGTTAGTATAATTCTCGGGGGCGGGGCTATCCATAGACGCGACCACGTGGTCGGCGCCATATTGGATTCGGGCGTGATGCCCGGAAGAACTACGTGCGCGGTTCCCGGCTCGCCGACGAGCAGGTAAGCTCGTGTGGTCGGTGCGGTCGTGCCCGTGAGGCTCGGCGGGCCGGTGACCGCAACAGTACCCCCCACTCGAAGACCGCGCACCGGGCGGGAAGGACCCAGCTTAAGAGGAAAGCGGTTGTGAAATGACCGGATAAGACGGGGCGCATGGACCCGGTCAGCAGGAACCCAACAACGTTCCTCGGGACCATAACCCTTCCAGTCAACGAGATAGGACAAGACACCTCTGGATAATTTGGAGTCCATGATAGAACGGACTTCATATTCTTCTTGATCACCCACTACCAAGGGCGGAGGAGGAGTGGATAACCTGGTGTAGCGATTGCAAGTAAGGGGCTTGAGCAGAGACACATGGAAAGTATTCGCGATTCTCATATGAGCCGGTAGTGCCAAAGAATAGGTCACTGGATTGATACGTTGGGTAACTCGAAAGGGACCTATGTACCGAGGGGCAAATTTCATGGACGGGACCTTAAGTTTGATATGTTTAGTGGAGAGCCACACCCTGTCACCTGGAAGATATACAGGATTAGCGCCCCGTTTTTTGTCAGCTTGGGCCTTTGCTCGTAATGAAGCTTTTTGCAGAGCTGAATGGACGGAATCCCAGGTATCATGAATTGATTCTAAACGGGTGTTCAAGGCAGGAATTTCCGTGTCTGAGAATTCAGAAGGAAAAACAGCGGGGTGATAACCCTGATTTACAAAGAATGGACTATGATTAGAAGATTCATGAGTGGCGTTGTTCCTGGCGAACTCAGCCATGGGTAAGAGCTCACACCAGTTAGACTGATTGGCATTTATAAAGCAACGTAAATAGGCTTCTAAAGACTGATTCGCCCTCTCTGCTGCTCCATTTGTTTGAGGGTGATACACCGACGAAAAGGAGAGTTCGATGCCCAATTGCTTACAAAAGGAACGCCAAAACCTAGAAACAAACTGGGTACCTCTGTCAGATACTATGCTTTTGGGTACACCGTGCAACCGAAAGATCTCTCTCAAGAATATTTGAACTAGATCTTGAGCAGATGGTAATTTTTTAAGGGGGACAAAATGTGCCATCTTTGTGAATCTATCGATAACCATGAGGACTGTATTAAACCCGTTTGAACTGGGTAGATCCACAATGAAATCCATGGTTAAGTGGGTCCAAGGAGCACTAGGTATGGGCAGTGGTTGTAACAGTCCAGGAGGCGATCTAGGAGGAACTTTAGAAACGGCACATATTTGACATGCCCCAACATATTCTTTGATATCGTTTCTAAGAGCAGGCCACCAAAACCTCCGGGAGATGGCAGAGAGAGTTTTATGGACTCCAGGATGGCCTGCTGTGAGGTTGTCATGGAACAAATCTAGTACCTTCTTTCGAAACTGAGGTGACACATACAGTTTGTCGGGAGGTTTTCCCACAGGTGCCTGAGTTTGATCTGCTATTATGGCACAGAAGAGTGGAGAAGACACTTCGGAAACTGTAGTGGCAATGAGGCATTCAGGAGGTATAATAGGATATATCACCTGTTCTGGAACTTCATCTGTCTCAAACTGCCTAGAAAGCGCATCTGCCTTGGTGTTTTTAGTACCAGGCCTGTACGTAATTATGAAATTGAATCGAGAGAGGAACAATGACCATCTAGCCTGACGAGAGGACAGTCTCTTAGCGTCCCCAATATAAGCCAAATTCTTATGATCAGTAAAGATCAAAAGTGGCTCTTTGGAACCTTCCAAGAGATGCCTCCATTCCTTAAGGGCAAGTACAATGGCCAAAAGTTCCCTATTCCCTATGTCATAATTCTTCTCTGCAGGTGTGAGTTTGCGAGAGTAAAATCCACAGGGATGTAAAGGTGTATCAGGACTTTCTCTTTGAGACAGAATGGCTCCAACTCCTGTCTCTGATGCATCCACCTCTAGGATAAATGGTTTGGTTGGATCAGGATGGGTCAGGACAGGTGCTGAAGAAAATAAAGATTTTAACAGTTCAAATGCCTCTCTTGCTTCTTTGGGCCAAGATATACAATTTGCTCCTTTTTTGGTTAAATTGGTTATAGGGGAAATCACGGAGGAAAATCCCTTTATGAATTTGCGGTAGTAATTCGCAAAACCTATAAAGCGTTGAGTGGCTTTAAGGCCCTTGGGTAATGGCCACTGTAAGACTGCCTCCAGTTTGCGGGGATCCATCTGGAAACCAGACGGAGATATAATGTATCCAAGGAATTGTATCTCCGTTTGGTCAAACTGGCATTTCTCCAGTTTACAGTAAAGGCCGTTCTGTAACAGAGTTTTCAGTACAATTCTCACATGTTCGTGATGTGTCTCTAGGTCTGGGGAATAGATGAGAATGTCGTCCAAGTACACTAGAACGAACATGTGAAGGTACTTTCTTCGGACATCGTTAATAAAATCCTGGAATACCGCTGGAGCGTTACATAATCCAAACGGCATAACCAGGTATTCGTAATGTCCCATTCTGGTGTTAAATGCGGTCATCCATTCGTGACCGTCCTTAATCCTGACTAGATTGTATGCACTTCGGAGATCGAGCTTGGTAAAGACTCGAGCTCCCTTCAATCTGTCAAACAGCTCTGATATAAGGGGACTAGGGTAGGCATTTTTTATGGTAATCCTATTCAAACCCCTATAATCAATACAGGGACGTAGGTCTCCTTCTTTTTTAGAGACAAAGAAGAATCCAGCCCCGGCTGGTGAGGAGGACCTACGGATATGACCCTTTCTGAGAGCATCCTTAATATATTCCTCCAAACAAAGATTTTCCTGGGGGGACAAGGCATAGACTCCTCCCTTGGGAGGCATAGTCCCTGGTAATAAGTTTATGGTACAGTCATAAGGTCTATGAGGAGGTAACCCTTCTGACTGGACCTTGTTAAATACCTCTTTCAAATCCATATACTGCGGTGGAATTTGTGTGGTCAAGGGAGGTGCAACAGGAACATTAATGGTACCAATAGGTTGTGGGATTTGCTTAAAGCAAACACCTTTGCATCTCTCACCCCAACTCACAATCTCTCCTTCAATCCAATCCAAACGTGGATTGTGTTTCAGGAGCCAAGGGAAAGCGAGTATTATCGGAACTGTAGGTGAAGATATGATTTGAAAGGTCATTTCTTCAGAGTGGAGAATACCCACTGAAACAGTGATTGGCAGAGTTTCGTGTGGGATGAAAGGCTGGGTAAGAGGCCTTCCATCAATGGCCTCGACTGCTATAGGTTTCTCTTTATGTCTTAAGGGCAGGAGATGTTTTGCAGAGAATTCTTTGTCTAGGAAATTCTCCGCTGCCCCAGAGTCAATCATAGCCTCACACTGATCAGTAGTGTTCTTGAAAGATAAGGTTACTTTGACAAGGAAACGGTACTTAGTCAATTTAGGGGACATATACATCACACCTAAGGTCGGTCCCCGTACGTGCCTTAGGTGTGCAAGTTTTCCGGCCGAACCGGGCATGACGATCTTAGATGTCCCTTCTTGCCACAATTTATACATAACCCCTCGTTACGTCTGTGTTGTCTCTCTGCCTCAGTGAGTTTAGCGCTACCCAATTGCATGGGTTTAGGTTCTGGAAGAGGCGTTTGGCTACTCACCACTGGGTTAGAGAAACGAGGAGCTATGGACAAATTAGAACGTCTTTTACGTTGTTTGTTTCTCTCTCTCTCTCTGAGACGGTTATCAATGTCTATCATGTAGGCAATAAACTCATTAAGATTAACCGGAAGGTCTCTAGCTGCAGTCTCATCTTGTATACTCTCAGCTAGACCTTCTGAGAAAGCAGCCACCAGACCACTATTGGTCCAATCAACCTCAGACGCTAATGTCCTGAACTCTATTGCATAATCGGCTACAGAACGACTGCCTTGCTTGATTCTCATAAGGGCTTTGGCAGCGTTCTTCTCCCTGCCTTTAGGTTCAAACGTAGCCTTATAGGCCGTAAGAAAGGTACTGTAATCACGGGCTACTGCGTCACCACTTTCCCATAAGGGGTTAGCCCAGGTCAAGGCTTTTCCAGTTAATTGGTTCATCAGATAGCCTATTTTAGATCTATCTGTTGGGAATGAACCTGGGGAGGCCTCAAAGTGGTATTCAATTTGGTTTAAAAAACCTCTGAATTCCTTAGAATCACCTCCATAGCGAGGGGGCGGTGACAAGGTTATGGACGGTGGTTTATGTGGTACGGGAACCACTACAGGTGGCGGAACCACAGGTGGTACAGGAGGGACCTCTAAATAGGCAGTCCTCTGGAGCAAGGTCTGAAATGCCTGGGCAAATTGGTCTAACCTGTGGTCCATATCCTCCACCCTATTTTCACAGGCGATCATATGTTTGCATAGTTCTGCAGGATCCATGGCCATGTCGTAATGTCACGACTAGTAATGTGGTCCAGCACGCAGAAACTATGTAAACATATACATAAGTAAGAAAAGGAAAATAACAGGATAGAGCGTAAACCGGACCTTAGAATGGCCGGACTAATACGCTAGAGACAGAGAATGGTCAAAGGGAAAGCCGAGGTCAAGGAAGCCAGAAAATACTCAATACCGATAAGACAAGCCAAGTCAGGGAAACCAGAGATCAGAATAACCAGGGAAACGCCAAGGATCAGGATACCAGGAAATCAGAAACACGAGAATAGCACTTTCAGGAAACCAGGAAACTGAAACCACGACATGGCAAAGTACTGGGGTGAATTAGGGGTTTAAATACCCCTCTCTAAGCTATGATTGGTCAGAGGGCGACCTCTGACCCCAGAACGTGCGTGTTCGTTGACGTCGTGATGTCACGCACACGTTAGTATAATTCTCGGGGGCGGGGCTATCCATAGACGCGACCACGTGGTCGGCGCCATATTGGATTCGGGCGTGATGCCCGGAAGAACTACGTGCGCGGTTCCCGGCTCGCCGACGAGCAGGTAAGCTCGTGTGGTCGGTGCGGTCGTGCCCGTGAGGCTCGGCGGGCCGGTGACCGCAACAGTACCCCCCACTCGAAGACCGCGCACCGGGCGGGAAGGACCCAGCTTAAGAGGAAAGCGGTTGTGAAATGACCGGATAAGACGGGGCGCATGGACCCGGTCAGCAGGAACCCAACAACGTTCCTCGGGACCATAACCCTTCCAGTCAACGAGATAGGACAAGACACCTCTGGATAATTTGGAGTCCATGATAGAACGGACTTCATATTCTTCTTGATCACCCACTACCAAGGGCGGAGGAGGAGTGGATAACCTGGTGTAGCGATTGCAAGTAAGGGGCTTGAGCAGAGACACATGGAAAGTATTCGCGATTCTCATATGAGCCGGTAGTGCCAAAGAATAGGTCACTGGATTGATACGTTGGGTAACTCGAAAGGGACCTATGTACCGAGGGGCAAATTTCATGGACGGGACCTTAAGTTTGATATGTTTAGTGGAGAGCCACACCCTGTCAACTGGAAGATATACAGGATTAGCGCCCCGTTTTTTGTCAGCTTGGGCCTTTGCTCGTAATGAAGCTTTTTGCAGAGCTGAATGGACGGAATCCCAGGTATCATGAATTGATTCTAAACGGGTGTTCAAGGCAGGAATTTCCGTGTCTGAGAATTCAGAAGGAAAAACAGCGGGGTGATAACCCTGATTTACAAAGAATGGACTATGATTAGAAGATTCATGAGTGGCGTTGTTCCTGGCGAACTCAGCCATGGGTAAGAGCTCACACCAGTTAGACTGATTGGCATTTATAAAGCAACGTAAATAGGCTTCTAAAGACTGATTCGCCCTCTCTGCTGCTCCATTTGTTTGAGGGTGATACGCCGACGAAAAGGAGAGTTCGATGCCCAATTGCTTACAAAAGGAACGCCAAAACCTAGAAACAAACTGGGTACCTCTGTCAGATACTATGCTTTTGGGTACACCGTGCAACCGAAAGATCTCTCTCAAGAATATTTGAACTAGATCTTGAGCAGATGGTAATTTTTTAAGGGGGACAAAATGTGCCATCTTTGTGAATCTATCAATAACCATGAGGACTGTATTAAACCCGTTTGAACTGGGTAGATCCACAATGAAATCCATGGTTAAGTGGGTCCAAGGAGCACTAGGTATGGGCAGTGGTTGTAACAGTCCAGGAGGCGATCTAGGAGGAACTTTAGAAACGGCACATATTTGACATGCCCCAACATATTCTTTGATATCGTTTCTAAGAGCAGGCCACCAAAACCTCCGGGAGATGGCAGAGAGAGTTTTATGGACTCCAGGATGACCTGCTGTGAGGTTGTCATGGAACAAATCTAGTACCTTCTTTCGAAACTGAGGTGACACATACAGTTTGTCCGGAGGTTTTCCCACAGGTGCCTGAGTTTGATCTGCTATTATGGCACAGAAGAGTGGAGAAGACACTTCGGAAACTGTAGTGGCAATGAGGCATTCAGGAGGTATAATAGGATATATCACCTGTTCTGGAACTTCATCTGTCTCAAACTGCCTAGAAAGCGCATCTGCCTTGGTGTTTTTAGTACCAGGCCTGTACGTAATTATGAAATTGAATCGAGAGAGGAACAATGACCATCTAGCCTGACGAGAGGACAGTCTCTTAGCGTCCCCAATATAAGCCAAATTCTTATGATCAGTAAAGATCAAAAGTGGCTCTTTGGAACCTTCCAAGAGATGCCTCCATTCCTTAAGGGCAAGTACAATGGCCAAAAGTTCCCTATTCCCTATGTCATAATTCTTCTCTGCAGGTGTGAGTTTGCGAGAGTAAAATCCACAGGGATGTAAAGGTGTATCAGGACTTTCTCTTTGAGACAGAATGGCTCCAACTCCTGTCTCTGATGCATCCACCTCTAGGATAAATGGTTTGGTTGGATCAGGATGGGTCAGGACAGGTGCTGAAGAAAATAAAGATTTTAACAGTTCAAATGCCTCTCTTGCTTCTTTGGGCCAAGAAATACAATTTGCTCCTTTTTTGGTTAAATTGGTTATAGGGGAAATCACGGAGGAAAATCCCTTTATGAATTTGCGGTAGTAATTCGCAAAACCTATAAAGCGTTGAGTGGCTTTAAGGCCCTTGGGTAATGGCCACTGTAAGACTGCCTCCAGTTTGCGGGGATCCATCTGGAAACCAGACGGAGATATAATGTATCCAAGGAATTGTATCTCCGTTTGGTCAAACTGGCATTTCTCCAGTTTACAGTAAAGGCCGTTCTGTAACAGAGTTTTCAGTACAATTCTCACATGTTCGTGATGTGTCTCTAGGTCTGGGGAATAGATGAGAATGTCGTCCAAGTACACTAGAACGAACATGTGAAGGTACTTTCTTCGGACATCGTTAATAAAATCCTGGAATACCGCTGGAGCGTTACATAATCCAAACGGCATAACCAGGTATTCGTAATGTCCCATTCTGGTGTTAAATGCGGTCATCCATTCGTGACCGTCCTTAATCCTGACTAGATTGTATGCACTTCGGAGATCGAGCTTGGTAAAGACTCGAGCTCCCTTCAATCTGTCAAACAGCTCTGATATAAGGGGACTAGGGTAGGCATTTTTTATGGTAATCCTATTCAAACCCCTATAATCAATACAGGGACGTAGGTCTCCTTCTTTTTTAGAGACAAAGAAGAATCCAGCCCCGGCTGGTGAGGAGGACCTACGGATATGACCCTTTCTGAGAGCATCCTTAATATATTCCTCCAAACAAAGATTTTCCTGGGGGGACAAGGCATAGACTCCTCCCTTGGGAGGCATAGTCCCTGGTAATAAGTTTATGGTACAGTCATAAGGTCTATGAGGAGGTAACCCTTCTGACTGGACCTTGTTAAATACCTCTTTCAAATCCATATACTGCGGTGGAATTTGTGTGGTCAAGGGAGGTGCAACAGGAACATTAATGGTACCAATAGGTTGTGGGATTTGCTTAAAGCAAACACCTTTGCATCTCTCACCCCAACTCACAATCTCTCCTTCAATCCAATCCAAACGTGGATTGTGTTTCAGGAGCCAAGGGAAAGCGAGTATTATCGGAACTGTAGGTGAAGATATGATTTGAAAGGTCATTTCTTCAGAGTGGAGAATACCCACTGAAACAGTGATTGGCAGAGTTTCGTGTGTGATGAAAGGCTGGGTAAGAGGCCTTCCATCAATGGCCTCGACTGCTATAGGTTTCTCTTTATGTCTTAAGGGCAGGAGATGTTTTGCAGAGAATTCTTTGTCTAGGAAATTCTCCGCTGCCCCAGAGTCAATCATAGCCTCACACTGAACAGTAGTGTTCTTGAAAGATAAGGTTACTTTGACAAGGAAACGGTTCTTAGTCAATTTAGGGGACATATACATCACACCTAAGGTCGGTCCCCGTACGTGCCTTAGGTGTGCAAGTTTTCCGGCCGAACCGGGCATGACGATCTTAGATGTCCCTTCTTGCCACAATTTATACATAACCCCTCGTTACGTCTGTGTTGTCTCTCTGCCTCAGTGAGTTTAGCGCTACCCAATTGCATGGGTTCAGGTTCTGGAAGAGGCGTTTGGCTACTCACCACTGGGTTAGAGAAACGAGGAGCTATGGACAAATTAGAACGTCTGTTACGTTGTTTGTTTTTCTCTCTCTCTCTGAGCCGGTTATCAATGTTTATCATGTAGGCAATAAACTCATTAAGACTAACCGGAAGGTCTCTAGCTGCAGTCTCATCTTGTATACTCTCAGCTAGACCTTCTGAGAAAGCAGCCACCAGACCACTATTGGTCCAATCAACCTCAGACGCTAATGTCCTGAACTCTATTGCATAATCGGCTACAGAACGACTGCCTTGCTTGATTCTCATAAGGGCTTTGGCAGCGTTCTTCTCCCTGCCTTTAGGTTCAAACGTAGCCTTATAGGCCGTAAGAAAGGTACTGTAATCACGGGCTACTGCGTCACCACTTTCCCATAAGGGGTTAGCCCAGGTCAAGGCTTTTCCAGTTAATTGGTTCATCAGATAGCCTATTTTAGATCTATCTGTTGGGAATGAACCTGGGGAGGCCTCAAAGTGGTATTCAATTTGGTTTAAAAAACCTCTGAATTCCTTAGAATCACCTCCATAGCGAGGGGGCGGTGACAAGGTTATGGACGGTGGTTTATGTGGTACGGGAACCACTACAGGTGGCGGAACCACAGGTGGTACAGGAGGGACCTCTAAATAGGCAGTCCTCTGGAGCAAGGTCTGAAATGCCTGGGCAAATTGGTCTAACCTGTGGTCCATATCCTCCACCCTATTTTCACAGGCGATCATATGTTTGCATAGTTCTGCAGGATCCATGGCCATGTCGTAATGTCACGACTAGTAATGTGGTCCAGCACGCAGAAACTATGTAAACATATACATAAGTAAGAAAAGGAAAATAACAGGATAGAGCGTAAACCGGACCTTAGAATGGCCGGACTAATACGCTAGAGACAGAGAATGGTCAAAGGGAAAGCCGAGGTCAAGGAAGCCAGAAAATACTCAATACCGATAAAACAAGCCAAGTCAGGGAAACCAGAGATCAGAATAACCAGAGAAACGCCAAGGATCAGGATACCAGGAAATCAGAAACACGAGAATAGCACTTTCAGGAAACCAGGAAACTGAAACCACGACATGGCAAAGTACTGGGGTGAATTAGGGGTTTAAATACCCCTCTCTAAGCTATGATTGGTCAGAGGGTGACCTCTGACCCCAGAACGTGCGTGTGCGTTGACGTCGTGACGTCACGCACACGTTAGTATAATTCTCGGGGGCGGGGCTATCCATAGACGCGACCACGTGGTCGGCGCCATATTGGATTCGGGCGTGATGCCCGGAAGAACTACGTGCGCGGTTCCCGGCTCGCCGACGAGCAGGTAAGCTTGTGTGGTCGGTGCGGTCGTGCCGGTCGGGCACGACCGTGAGGCTCGGCGGGCCGGTGAACGCAACACTTAGTAGTGGGAAACATCTCAGCTATCCTGGGTCACCCAAACATCGAAAGCCACAGTACTTATTTAATAGAATATGGTGACATCTTATCATTTCCATCTCAAGACAATGTGGAAATTTTTTGCAATACTGAAAATGTAATTCTGCTCATCTTATTTTCCCATATAAACCTAATTAGAGCAGATTGAACTGTTTTAAAGAATGTCTTCGGAATTGACGAGGGAATAGTTCTCAAATAGTATAGTATTTTAGGGAAGATGTTCATTTTAATAGATGTAATTTTACCTAACCAGGAAATTTCCAACTTATTCCAGTTTTCCATTTCCTTTTGTATTATTGGCCAAGCTTTTTTAAAATTAAATATGTACATACTGTTTAAATTTGTTTATAGCTTTATTCCAAGGTAATCAATGAATGAGTCTCTCATCCAGATCACACCAAGGAATGTGTACAGGTAGAGCCTGTGTTTTTCCTGTATTGAGCCTGTAAAATGAGACTTCTTCAAACTCCTGTAGTATAGCATTTAGGGAGTCAACTGAAGTTTTGGGTTCTGCCAAAGATGATAATATCATCTGCGAAGAGACCTCTTTTATATTCAGTATTTTTTACTTAAATTCCTTTAATCTCTGGTGATTTCCTAATCAATGTGGCCAATGGTTCCATCGCCAGAGCAAATAATGTCAGGGATGATGGGCAACCCTACCGAGTTCCATTAGTTAGTGGAAAATTATCAGAGGTGAAAGCTGTAGCAGATACGTTTGCGGTCAGGTTTTGATATAATGCAAAAATTGCTTTATCAAGGCGGGTGGGTATAGTAAATTGAGCAGAGCTTACCTCAAATAGCCCAAGTGGACCCTTTTGAATGCCTTCTCCACATCCAAAGAAAGGAGTAGAGAAGGCGTTGGATTTTGCTTTAATATGATGTATTAGGTTTATATATCTCCTTGTACCATCTGGGGCCTGTCTCCCTGCAATGAAACCCACTTGGTCTTTATCAAGTACCATAGGGACAATTTGTGCCAATCTCTCAAACGCAATTTTAGAGTAGATTTTGATATAATTATTTATTAAAGAAATCGTCCGGAAGCTGGCACAGCGGTCCTGACTCTTCCCCGGCTTTAGCAGAGTGATGATTTGCGCGCACAAGGACTCCCCCAGCATCTTTTCTTCTGTCCAGAATGTGTTAAATAAATTAGTTAGATATGGCAAAAGTATTTTGGAAATTTTTTTGTAATATATCATGATAAAGCCATCTGGTCCTGGTGCTTTACCACCTGGAATTTTGTTTATTGCTGCTAATACCTGTTGTTGGGATATGGCCGAATGTAAAAAAATGTATTTATCTTGGGCAACTTGGGGTCATTCCATTTTGTCTAAAAAGGATTTTATTTTTTCCGTATTGGGTTGTATGGTTTTTGGATCAGAGGCCAAATTGTATAATGATTTATAATAGTTTGCAAATTGGTTACTAATTTCAATTGGATGAGTAATCTTTTTACCATCCTCTCCCAACAAATATGCAATTCGAGATTGCACTATTTTCTGTCTAAGTTTAGATGCCAGCAGGGAGGAGGCGTTATTGCCTTTTGAATAATATAGCTGTTTGTCATCTTATCATGAAAGCTGATTTTTCTATTTGGGTCACTTCTGTTTTCTTTTTTAGTTCTTTTGTCATTGCCAATAGGGAAGGAGATGGACCAAATTTGTTAGCCGAATTTAAATTATATAACTCTCTTTCCATTTCTCTTACATTTTTAGACTTCTTTCAGGTAAGATGCTCTTTGTAAAAAGTGACCTCTTAAGACGGCCTTGTTTGCCTTTCACGCCACTCCACAAGAAACCTTGGGGTTGTCATTTTCCTTAAAATACTGTTTTAACACAGTCTTAACTAATGTTTTATTTTCCAGGCCCAAAACAAGATGATCGCTTAATTTCCAGGTGCAATCTGGGGTAGATTAGAGAGACTCAGACACATATAAAACAACAGGAGCATGTTATATCTAATATTTCTGCCTTGGTAATAGATAACAACAATATCTATTTTTTGATCCAGTACAGAATTGGTATCGCCACATATTGCTTTTCCTATGACCACTTTCATTATTTAATTCCAAAGATGTCTCAAATATTTTAACTGATTAGAATTCGGAAAGTAAACATTTATTATGGTATAAGTCGCATTATTTACTTTCCCAACCCAGATGATAAACCTCCCACTTTCATCAACTATGATTTTATCAGTGGAATGGGCCGTATTTTTATTAAAAAAAGACAGATACACTGCTCAATTTGGTCTTGCAATGGAATTGCAATGGAAATTCTTTATCATAATATTGCGATAATTATTATATTTAAAGTGGGTCTCCTGAGTGCAAAGTATATCTGTTTTTTTTTAGTTCCAGCTTCTTTGGCTATTAATCTTAATCTTAATTTTGCGAAGTATTAAGGCCCCTCACATTGTATGACAGTATTTTTAATACCGTAACAACTGAATAATTTTATAGACTGTATTATTTGTTTTGTCAAATCTAGTTTTAACTGAAAGGCCTACAACACAACATCTGCACAAGAGTAATCAAAGCATAGCAGAAAAACAAAAGTTACAAGGAAAATTTTATAATCAATTTCCAGAAACTCATATACATTAGGTTGAATGGTAAACATAACTCTGTCTATCGTATGTATAATGTATCCATAAAATAATTTGTCAGCAGAATATTCTGTAAAAATAATATTGATTAATTGGATGGATGCCCAGGGGTCAAAAAAGGAAAAATAAAATTTAAAAAAATTAGGGATAAAAACTTGGATTCTGACTTCCGAATGAAGCCAAATTAGGAAAAAATAAAATGTATACAAAAGTAGTATAGGCCATGGGTATAGGAGAATAGAAAGTGTCTCCAAACCCATTAAAAAAAAAGCAAAAAAACAAGGGCCTACACGGTGGGTGGTAGAGATAGTGACAGCAGGGCATGGTTATAACTTGTATTATGTAGCCAAAACTATCACAGAATTATTAAACAACAAGGTTAGTATAACACCAATATTATTTTTATTCTAGCACAGAAAATATTTAACTAAAAAAAGAGGGACATTAATTTTTCAACCAATTGTTTTTCAGACACAGCACCTTATAATAAAAGGTGTATTCCTTCTAAACGAAATAGAAAATTTGTAATCAAGTAAATAGTAAAGTCCTCTCAAGTTTTGCTCAAGTAAATACAGTAGTTGTGGTGTCTCAATAAATCTGTAATTAATCCAACCAAAATGAAGAAAAAGGAATAACTTTAAACATTTAAAAATATATATTTTTAACTCATTATTAATTTTTGGAGTTTGAGGATTTCGAGGGTCTCCTGGTGTTAAGGTGGTAATAAAATCCTCTCCTTCCTTTGGTGAATTAATTATAATATTCTGCCCATCATGTTTGAACAGTACCTTCACGGGAAAGCCCCATCTTTATTTCATACCTTTATTTCATATTTACTTTGTAACTGTTGAGTAAAGTCCTGGAACTCTCTCCTCTTAGCCATAGTAGCAGCCGGGAAATCCTGAAAAATTTGAACATGCTTGAATTCCACAGGAAACTTTTTTCCTATTCTCAAGGCACCCAGAAAATATTTTTTCATGTGGTAGAAATGAATTTTAGCAATGATATCTCTTGGAGCCTCATTCGGTGACAAATTTGGCTTAGGTAGTCTATGGCACCTATCTATTATTAGTTCTGAATCAGAGACGTTCTGTAAAATTGAGCGAATCACTCCTTTCACATAATCTGAAAGCTCATTTGTGGCTATTGATTCGGCAATATTTCGTACACGAATATTACTTTTATTGATTTTGTAGCCCGCCTCTGCACTTTTTTTAGTGCCATAATATCCTTCTTTAGAACAGGTGCCCAAAATTGCACAGCTCTCACGTTCTGTTCCTAGCTGCGGATCATTCTGGTAATGGCTTCTGGTATCCAGTACTCCTTTTACTATTCTTGTTTAGTCTTTCTTGGTTTTTGGTTTTCTATTCTATGTCTGGTTTTCTTTATGCTGGGTTTTTCTGGGTTCATTCCTGTAATCCATCCTTGGATTTCCCAGTCTCTTGGATTCATTTAAATGTTTGTTTTATTTGCCACACCCGTTTGTTTTCCATTATTCATTTATGTTTCAGAGTTCTTGCAGGCAGCTGCTCAAGGCTTCTGCCCTTTCTTGCAGGTAAGTGCTATATATATATATATATATGTTCTGTGGTTATTTTAGTATTCATTAGGCAGTGTAGGACCTGCCAGATATGGGGTACATTGGCGTTGTTGGCAGGCTTTTGCAATGTATTATCATATAATGTTTAGTGTATTAGCATGTTATATATTCACAAATGGCTCTCAGACATTGTAGTAAAATAGAACTTCTCTTTACTTCAGTACACACACATAATGACATAACACCAAAGAGACTAAACACAATAGAACAAGTGCATAACTTCACTATGCTGCCATCTACTGGAAGGTGGACTGCATAAACCTCAATACATAACACTCCTCCCCCCTAGACCTCAAAGTCTTTTGCGATAACTGGGAGGTTTAATATTTCGTCTTGGGCGCCCCAAAACCGTGTTTGGAACTGCTTCACCTGGACCTTCAGTTGTGCCCATCCCTTCTTCCTGTGCTCTGTCAGATGGACCACACAGAACTGGTTCTTCAATAACAACTCCTGGAGAACTGAGACCTGTATCATCCAGTGGTTCCACATCATTTGGTATCACAGAAAACCCAGTATGACTGGGACCGGCAGCAGGCACAATCTCATCACTCCGTTCCCGAATCTGATCGACATGCCTTCGTAATATTCTACCATCAGGAATTCGTACTTTGTATGACAAAGGTCCTGTGGCCATAAGTACTTTTGCAGGTATCCATTTAGGCCCAGAAACATAGTTCCTGACATAGACATCACTGTCAGTTGCAAATACTCTGACAGTAGAAGCATTATAGTTCTTATTGAATTGCAATTCGTGCTTCTCTTGTAACTCAGTTGTCAAATCAGGATGTAAACGATCCAAACAAGTTTTAAGACGCCGGTTCATAAGGAGCTCTGCTGGACTACTACCGGTGCTTGAGCAAGGTGTCACATGTTGTTGCAGAAGGAAATTTGCAAGTCTACGATTCCAATCTCCTTCAATAATTCTCTTTAATGAGTCTTTGGAACCATACGCTCAGCTTGACCATTTGATGATGGGTGAAATGGTGCAATAGTAACATGTCGAATAAGATTACATGCCATGAACATTTTGAATTCTGATGAGGTAAATTGTGTTCCATTATCAGACACAATTGTATCTGGCAACCCATGTGTAGCAAACAACCTCCTTAGAATCTTTATGACTGTGACTGAGGTAGCAGATGTAACTGGAACAACTTCTAACCATTTTGAAAAGGAGTCAACAACTAAAAAAAACATCTGTCCGTGAAAAGGGCCAGCAAAATCTATATGTAAACGGGACCAAGGTGACCTAGTCACTTCCCAAGGATGTACTGAGGCTTTAGGTGGAGCATGACGAGTAGATTGGCATGGTACACAGTTCTTCACCCACTTTTCAATAACTTCATCCATTTTAGGCCACCAAACATAACTTCTGGCTAAAGCTTTCATGCGAACTATTCCAGGATGTCCTTCATGAAGAGCATGCAATACTCAAGCTTGTCCTGCATTTGGAATTACCACTCTGTTTCCCCATAATAGGCACCCTTTATAGGCAGATAGTTCATGTTGGCGCACTACAAATGGTTTGAACTTGTATTCCACTTTTGATTTTGGCCACCCCCTCCAAACCCAGTTGAGCACACGGGACAGCAAAGGATCCTTGGCAGACATACAAGCAATGTCACTTGCATGTAACGGAGGGTTTGGAATGGATTCCAACATGAGGACCTCAGACATAGGAGGAACAAGGAAGTCAGGAGAAGGCAAAGGTAATCGGCTTAATCCATCAGCATGTGTGATATCCTTGCCAGGACGATACTTGAACTCACAATCATAGGCATTCAGCAGAAGGGACCACCTGAGCATGCGTGGTGAAATTATTTGAGGAGTGGGAGTATTGCTGGTGAACAGACCCAGTAAAGGTTTATGATCTGTTATAATAGTAAACCTCCGCCCATACAAATAGTCATGAAACTTTTTTACACCGGACACAATAGCTAAAGCCTCCTTGTCAATTTGGGCGTAATTCCTCTCTGTAGTAGATTAAGTCCGTGAATAAAATGCAATAGGAGCCTCAACCCCATTTCTCAAAGTGTGGCTCAATACAGCCCCTATGCCATACGGAGAAGCATCGCAGGTGAGGTTGAGCGGTTTCTCCAAATCATAGTGTACAAGCAAACTGTCAGAAGACAACAGTTTTTTAGCAGCGCTGAAAGCGGTAGTATGAACGTCAGTCCACTTCCATGGAGCATCTTTATCTAGTAGACGATGCAGAGGTTCAGCAACAGTGGCTTTATCAGGCAGAAAAGAATGGTAAAAATTAAGCAACCCTAGGAAAGCTTGCAGTTCTTGTTTGTTTGTTGGAACCGGAGCTCTATGGATAGCTTCAACCTTAGAATCAGTTGGATGAATGCCCTGTGCGTCAACTCGGTAACCAAGTAAATCCACGCTGCTTACACCAAAAACACTTTTCTTTTTTAAGTTTTAGACCAGCATCAAGAAAACGTTGTAAAACAAGTTGTAGCTGTGCAGCCAATGACTGTATAGAATCTGCTCCAATAAGAACGTCATCAAAATAAGGCACTACACCTGGAAGTCCAGATAAGAGGTCCTCCATTAAATTCTGGAATATGCCAGGAGCAATGGAAACTCCAAACTGCAAACGTCTTGCTCGGAAAGCTCCTTTGTGTGTTATTATCGTTTGTGCATCAGCAGCCTCATCATCCACAGGTAACTGCTGGTAGGCTTGAGCCATATCCAACTTGGCAAATACTTTTCCTTTTGCCAAAGTAGTAAGAATTTGATTAACAGCTGGAATTTGATAGGGATGCTCTTGCAACGATTTATTTATTGTACATTTGTAGTCAGCACAGATTCTGACATCCCCATTTGGTTTCATGACCGGAACTATGGGTGTACACCACTTTGGGTGTGTTATGGGTTCAAGTATGCCTTGTTCCACAAGACGTGTAATCTCAGCATCTATTTTTGGTCTGAGAGCTAATGCAATTTTGCGAGGCTTCATACGAATTGGGGGTACTTTTGAATCTAATACAAAATAAACAGGAGGGCCTTTAAACATGCCAAGACCTTCTTCAAAGACTGCACTAAATTTATCAATCACATTCTGTAGAATATCTGTGGATACATTATTAACTCCAGTTAATGAAATTCCTAAGGGTTCAAACCACTCTCTACCTAGCAAACTTGCTCTTTGTCCCTTAGTAATTATTAAACGTAAATGTCCTCTGAATTTACCATATTTTACTGGTATAAAACAAACCCCTTTAACACCCACAGCCTGTTTGTTGTAGTCCACGAGATGAATATCACAAGGTACTATTGAAGGAGAATTATGAGGCCATAACAATGTAAATGTCTCTTCTGAAATCAAAGAATATGCGCACCCAGAATCTACTTCCATTTTGCACGGAACATCTTGAAGCACAATTTCAGTGTAAATCTTCAGTCCTGATGGTGAATTTTCCACTTTATTCACATAGTCATTTGAGTAAACACCTGCAGTCATTTCACTATCTGAAACGGTATGTGGAGTATTAAAAGAGTGCGCTGTGGTTTGTATTTTATTCACATTCTTATATTTGGTCTGAATTCCACTGGCTTGACTTTGGCAAACTGTCTGTATGTGACCTGTACGTTTACATGTGTGGCAAACTGCATTTCGAAAACGACATGTATTACGCCTGTGTTTTCCACCGCAACTATAACAAGTTCCTTTAAATGGAGCTGTGACATCAGTGTGTGGTGAACAGTGTTTTGATTTAACATCAGTCTTCTTCACTAGATTTACTTCAGGTGAGTTATCTTTGCTGGAGGATTGTATCTCTTTTGAATGGACATATGCAGCCTCATTTGCGAGCGCTTCCTCTTGTGCAATAATAAAAGTTAAATTCTGTCTTGCAAGCAGTCTCCTCTGCAGTGCTTCATCTTGCACCCCACACACAAGCCTGTCCCTTAACAAGGATTCTAAGCTGGTACCAAAATTGCAATTTTCAGACAGCCTGCGCAGTTCTGCAATGTATGCTGCAATGCTTTCACCTGGTTTCTGATTTCTTCTATTGAAATGGAAACGCCTCACTGTTTCAGATGGGGTGGGTGCTAAATGATGTTTTAACAGTGCCAGTATTTCTTCAAATGAGTAGTCTTGTGGTTTAGCAGGAGATATCAGTGAGCAGACAATATCAAATGTTTTGGATCCAATAACACTCAGTAACACAGCTCTCTTCTGAATAGCATCCACCACCTTATTAGCTTCCAGGAAAAACACTAACCGCTCAGCATATGAGTCCCATGAGGCTGGATTAGTCAGATCAAATTCCTCCATGTGTCCCAGAGAAGCCATGCTGGAAATATTTGTAGATAAAAGAATTCCAAAAAAAGTTTTACTTCCTCACTCAGGCTGATTTCATTTCCTTTATATATATTCTGCAGTGTCCATTTATTATAATCCCATCCTCGTCGCCAGTTTAGTGTATTAGCATGTTATATATTCACAAATGGCTCTCAGACATTGTAGTAAAATAGAACTTCTCTTTACTTCAGTACACACACATAATGACATAACACCAAAGAGACTAAACACAATAGAACAAGTGCATAACTTCACTATGCTGCCATCTACTGGAAGGTGGACTGCATAAACCTCAATACATAACATAATGTGACTAAATCCCCATGATTTACATATATAGTGCTTAGTTATGTCTCCTCTTGTATTGCCTATTATATCTTGTCTTGTTTTATTTTGTAATTCATGTACAGTCTTGTCCTTCCCCTGTTTAGTTAATGTTTCCTTATGTCTTGTGTACATGTTCTGCTTTCTGTCCTGCTCCAGTTCTGGGTTCTGTTGGTTATGTCTTGTTTTAGTTTGTGTGCCCAGTCCATGTTCAGTCCTGTCCAGTCATGCCCATGTTTAGTTAATATTCCCTTATGTATTGTGTACATGTTCTGGGTTTAGCTTCCTATCCTTCTCTGGTTCTGGGTTCTGCTAGTTATGTCTTGTTTTCATGTTTGGTGCCTGTTCTAGCCTTGTCTTATTTCTAGTACTGGATACGCTCTTGCTGCAGAGCCTCCCTATTCAGCTCCTGGGAGGTCTGCTTATTTCCTAGTTCCTGGGATCCGCAGAAGCTGAAACAGGGTTCTGTTTGTGGCTGCACAAACGCTGGTGCTCAACACCAGGGGGCGTGCGGTTGCCCGGCACCAGACCCTGCTAATCCACCTCCACACTGTGACTCCTACTCTGAACAACAGGCATACTGGGTCTCGGTCCTCGCTTCGCTGCCTGGACAGACTCAGGGGTCCCGGTCTCCGCACCGCCACCCTGACAACAGCATATTCAAATTGTGGTCTTACCAGCGATTTATACAAAGAACCCTATTTATACATTACCCAGGATATACTTGAAAACTAGAGAAATTTCAATGTATCCTTCCTGGTAAAATATTTTATAAATAAATAATACGTGACAATACCTTATTGGCCTTAGCAACTTCTGATTGACATTGCATATTGTTGCCTAGTTTGTTACAGAAAGAAAGGGTGGTGGTAAGATGGCGCTATGATGTGCTGCTAAAACCACAGTGAAATCAACCACACAGTTTCACAGAAAAACATAAAGCAAAAAATATATAGTATATATATATATAAAGTGGATAGCGCACTGAAAACCCAAGAAAATATATCAGGGTATTTAACACAATATGAAAGATATACAATACATATACCCATAAAGCAGATCTTTGTCTTGATGTCTCTGAAAAGAGTAAAGCTTACATAGGGCAATATTGTACTGATAGGTATCTAGATATCATATGAATATGCTTAAGTGGTAGAAATTCCTACTCACATTTAAATGAGCCTGTATTCAAACTGGCTCAGGTATATAGACTTGAGTAGGATATGTGGGTCAAATCCTTTAGTGGATATGTTCCTCCCCAGTATGATAGAAATCAGAGAATAATGTTAGGAAAAAGTATTCAACATTTATTTTAAACTGAATAATAAAATCTTACATTGAAGAAGTACAGGTTCAACACAACGCGTTTCGGCTAAATGCCTTCATCAGGTGCATAAAAGACATATCCCCCTTGCCCCTTCTTTTAAAGCCCACTTTCGCGGTAAAAATCCGTTAAGCCCCGCCCACATTCATTCCGTCGCGTCACTTCCAGTCATACGAACTTCCGGTTTCGGCTGTTCCATCCTTATTATCCTTCCATCCTTCTAGTGTCCCAGGAAGTGTCCCACTTGATGAAAAAAGGTTCCCTCTTCATGTTTACTCATTTAGTCAATGCTCTGCAATTATAATACCGGAAGTGCTCCGGCGGCCATTTTTAAAGTGGTATACACATATAATGTGTATTGGCAAGGGAGACAGACAAAGATATGTATAAAAAATTAAGTTTTCCAATAACAAATAAAATATAAACGTGATATATTAATACATATATTTAAAACTTATATTAAAAGAGTGTATTAAAAAAGTGTGCATATCCTCCACCATTATTTAAAAGGAGAAGACACAATCAAATATAGTTAAAAATCTCAAAGTCAATATTCATACCAAGAGGGGATAAAGTGTCTAGCTCAAATATCCACCTCATTTCTGTTTTATTAAAAAGTTTTATAAAATCTCCCCCCCCCCATGGTTTCTTAACTTTCTGTATGCCAATAAAATATAAATGCTTAGGATCCCCATTATGTTTTTCTGCAAAGTGTGCAGAAACAGAATGATTTAAAATTTTATTTTTAATATTTCTAATGTGCTCCCCTATTCTTGTTTTCAGTGGTCTGGTTGTTCTACCAACATACTGCAGTCCGCAACTGCATGAAAGGAGATAAATAACATTATTTATATTACATGTAATAAAATAATCAATTTTATACGTTTTTTTAGTAGTATAAGATGTGAAACTGTCTGTCTTTTTGTTCTTAACTATGGTTTCTCTGCACGCTTGGCAAGTTCCACAGTTAAAAAAGCCTTTTAATTTAGAGCCTGAGAGGTCACCATCTGTCATTTCTTTAGTTATACAGCTTTTGGTTAAAATCTGTTTAAAATTCCGGGCTCCCCTATATATAATTTTAGGCTTCTTTCCAATAAATTGTTCTAAATCTTCATTTTGTTCTAAAATGTGCCAATGTTTATTTAAAATCTTTTTAAAAATACTACTCTGTGAATTGTAATTACATATAAAATTAATGTTTTTCCGGTGATTTGTTAGCTTTATCTTTGTACATTAAGAGGTCTTTCCTGGGTTGGTCCAGGATTTCTTTATATTGTTTGTCTACCTCTGAATTTTTGTATCCTTTCTCTAGGAACTGTTTTGTTAAAATGGCGGATTGTTCTTTAAAAATATTATCGTCTGTACAGTTCCGTCTTATTCTGGTGAATTGTCCTTTGGGTATGTTGGTTAGCCACGGGGAAAAATGGCAGCTGTCCATATTGATATAACTGTTAATATCCACAGTCTTAAAATATGTACTAGTTTTTAAACATTCCTTGTCTACATAAATCTGTAGGTCTAGGAAGTTAACCTTTACCTGACTGATTTCCTGAGTTAAAACAATTCCCCAAGTGTTTGAATTTAGAAAACTGATAAAATTATCCAAAATGGCACGGCCTCCCTTCCAGATAAAAAAGATGTCATCAATGTACCTTTTGTAGAGGACCAAGTTTGCACCCCAGTCATGTCCAGAAAAAATAAAAGAATTCTCCCAATAGGACATAAAAAGATTGGCATAACTGGGTGCAAACTTGGTCCCCATGGCCGTGCCATTCTTCTGTAAATAAAAATCACCCTCAAACCAGAAAAAATTGTTACATAAAATTAATTCGATTCCCTTCATAATAAAATCTATTTGGTTCTGTTGGAAAAGCTGCGACTGCTCCAAAAAGAATTTTACAGCCTCACAGCCCTTTTCATGCTGGATGATGGTATATAGACTACTTACGTCACAAGTGACTAAGAAGTAGTCCTCATTCCATATAAAATCATTAAGGAGCTGGAGGAGATGCATGGTATCTTTTAAATATGATTTACCAGTAATGACTAATGGTTGTAATTGCAGGTCTATGTACTGTGACAGGGGAGATAGCAGCGAGTCTACCCCTGCCACAATGGGTCGACCTGGAGGGTTTAGGGGATCTTTGTGCAATTTGGGTAATATATACATCACTGGAATTTTAGAAAATTTAAAATTCATGTATTTATATTCATTCTTATTTAAAATCCCTTTTTGGTAAGCTTCATCCAGGAATTTGCTTAATTCTTTTTTTATATTTGGTTCGGGGTTTCTTTTTAATTTACAATAGGTATTCGTATCATTTAGTTGTCTTTGGATTACTACAAGAAACTAGTACATATTTTAAGACTGTGGATATTAACAGTTATATCAATATGGACAGCTGCCATTTTTCCCCGTGGCTAACCAACATACCCAAAGGACAATTCACCAGAATAAGACGGAACTGTACAGACGATAATATTTTTAAAGAACAATCCGCCATTTTAACAAAACAGTTCCTAGAGAAAGGATACAAAAATTCAGAGGTAGACAAACAATATAAAGAAATCCTGGACCAACCCAGGAAAGACCTCTTAATGTACAAAGATAAAGCTAACAAATCACCGGAAAAACAGATTAATTTTATATGTAATTACAATTCACAGAGTAGTATTTTTAAAAAGATTTTAAATAAACATTGGCACATTTTAGAACAAAATGAAGATTTAGAACAATTTATTGGAAAGAAGCCTAAAATTATATATAGGGGAGCCCGGAATTTTAAACAGATTTTAACCAAAAGCTGTATAACTAAAGAAATGACAGATGGTGACCTCTCAGGCTCTAAATTAAAAGGCTTTTTTAACTGTGGAACTTGCCAAGCGTGCAGAGAAACCATAGTTAAGAACAAAAAGACAGACAGTTTCACATCTTATACTACTAAAAAAACGTATAAAATTGATTCTTTTATTACATGTAATATAAATAATGTTATTTATCTCCTTTCATGCAGTTGCGGACTGCAGTATGTTGGTAGAACAACCAGACCACTGAAAACAAGAATAGGGGAGCACATTAGAAATATTAAAAATAAAATTTTAAATCATTCTGTTTCTGCACACTTTGCAAAAAAACATAATGGGGATCCTAAGCATTTATATTTTATTGGCATACAGAAAGTTAAGAAACCATGGAGGGGGGGAGATTTTATAAAACTTTTTAATAAAACAGAAATGAGGTGGATATTTGAGCTAGACACTTTATCCCCTCTTGGTATGAATATTGACTTTGAGATTTTTAACTATATTTGATTGTGTCTTCTCCTTTTAAATAATGGTGGAGGATATGCACACTTTTTTAATACACTCTTTTAATATAAGTTTTAAATATATGTATTAATATATCACGTTTATATTTTATTTGTTATTGGAAAACTTAATTTTTTATACATATCTTTCTCTGTCTCCCTTGCCAATACACATTATATGTGTATACCACTTTAAAAATGGCCGCCGGAGCACTTCCGGTATTATAATTGCAGAGCATTGACTAAATGAGTAAACATGAAGAGGGAACCTTTTTTCATCAAGTGGGACACTTCCTGGGATACTAGAAGGATGGAAGAATAATAAGGACGGAACAGCCGAAACCGGAAGTTCGTATGACCGGAAGTGACGCGACGGAATGAATGTGGGCGGGGCTTAACGGATTTTTACCGCGAAAGTGGGCTTTAAAAGAAGGGGCAAGGGGGATATGTCTTTTATGCACCTGATGAAGGCATTTAGCCGAAACGCGTTGTGTTGAACCTGTACTTCTTCAATGTAAGATTTTATTATTCAGTTTAAAATAAATGTTGAATACTTTTTCCTAACATTATTCTCTGATTTCTATCATACTGGGGAGGAACATATCCACTAAAGGATTTGACCCACATATCCTACTCAAGTCTATATACCTGAGCCAGTTTGAATACAGGCTCATTTAAATGTGAGTAGGAATTTCTACCACTTAAGCATATTCATATGATATCTAGATACCTATCAGTACAATATTGCCCTATGTAAGCTTTACTCTTTTCAGAGATATCAAGACAAAGATCTGCTTTATGGGTATATGTATTGTATATCTTTCATATTGTGTTAAATACCCTGATATATTTTCTTGGGTTTTCAGTGCGCTATCCACTTTATATATATATATACTATATATTTTTTGCCTAGTTTGTTGTCTATACAATTCCAAAATTCTTCTCATGTGTTGTTATCCCTAATTCACTACCATTTAGAGCATGGGTAGTCAACCTGGTCCCTACCGCCCACTAGTGGGCAGTTTGGGATTTCAGGTGGGCGGTGGTGGGTTCTGCAGAAAACGCCCAGTGGACCTCGCTGGTCGTGGACCAAGGCCGGCAGGGGAGATCCTTTTATCTGAACTGCCGGCCCATGCAGAGTCAGCCTTGCTGCAAGCCTTCTCGGGCTGGTGAGGAGATCAAAGATTTCCCACACGGGCCCGCTGGCACTTGGTTCCAGTAGAGGGAGGGAAGGGCCTGGGAGGCTCTGTGTTCCTCCCGCGAACAGGCTGGTCAGAGCATTGCCGTGTGTTACCATGGCAACGCTCCAATACAGTGCTCTGCACCAAAGGAGGACAGGAGTGTTGGTCTGCAGCCTGAGGAGCTGCAGGCTAAAGTGAACATGCCACCACTGGACCACCAGGGCTTGCAGCATGATGTCCCCCTCCCTGGTAAAAGGTAAGAAGAAGTGAGGAGTAGACAAAATATATTGTTACATCTTACACGCCCACACAAAGCATAGACCTTATGCACCCTTCACACAACCCTTACCCCTTCACACACACCCTTTACACATAATGTCCTCCTCACACACACACACACACACTGCCCTCTCACACAGACTGCCCCCCTCACACACAGTCTGTCCTCTCACACACACTACACCCCTCACTCACACACACTCCACCCCTCACACTTACTGCCACCCTCACATGCACAGTGCCCCCCTCACACACGCACAGCCCCCTTCACACATGTACTGCTCCTCTCACACACGCACAGCGCCTCACACACAATGCACCCTTCACATACACATACAGCACCTCTCACCCACATACAGCAACTCTCACCCACATACAGCACCTCTCACCCACATACAGCACCCCTCACACACACACACACTGCACCTTCACACACACTGCCCTCTCTCTCACACACACACACTACACCCTTTACACATAAACACAAACACACACACACACACACATAGCACCATTCATGCACACAGCACCTCACAGACACACATAAAACATATACATTTAAGTTTTGTTTTAAAGAAAACCCTAATTTCTAAAAAAAAAAAAAAAAATTGCTCTTGTGCTATAAAATTAGTAACTGGGGCAGTAAGAAAATTTTACCCACTAGGGTGGGCGGTAAGGACATTTTACCATCAACAAAAATACAAAAGTGTATTAAAAGGTTGACTACCTCTGATTTACACTGTGTGCAGAATTATTAGGCAAATTAGTATTTTGATCACATCATCCTCTTTATGCATGTTGTCTTACTCCAAGCTGTATAGGCTCGAAAGCCTACTACCAATTAAGCATATTAGGTGATGTGCATCTCTGTAATGAGAAGGGGTGTGGTCTAATGACATCAACACCCTATATCAGGTGTGCATAATTATTAGGCAACTTCCTTTCCTTTGGCAAAATGGGTCAAAAGAATGACTTGACAGGCTCAGAAAAGTCAAAAATAGTGAGATATCTTGCAGAGGGATGCAGCACTCTTAAAATTGCAAAGCTTCTGAAGCGTGATCATCGAACAATCAAGCGTTTCATTCAAAATAGTCAACAGGGTCGCAAGAAGCGTGTGGAGAAACCAAGGCGCAAAATAACTGCCCATGAACTGAGAAAAGTCAAGCGTGCAGCTGCCAAGATGCCACTTGCCACCAGTTTGGACATATTTCAGAGCTGCAACATCACTGGAGTTCCCGAAAGCACAAGGTGTGCAATAGTCAGAGACATGGCCAAGGTAAGAAAGGCTGAAAGACGACCACCACTGAACAAGACACACAAGCTGAAACGTCAAGACTGGGCCAAGAAATATCTCAAGACTGATTTTTCTAAGGTTTTATGGACTGATGAAATGAGAGTTAGTCTTGATGGGCCAGATGGATGGATTGGTAAAGGGCAGAGAGCTCCAGTCCAACTCAGACGCCAGCAAGGTGGAGGTGGAGTACTGGTTTGGGCTGGTATAATCAAAGATGAGCTTGTGGGGCCTTTTCGGGTTGAGGATGGAGTCAAGCTCAACTCCCAGTTTCTAGAAGACACCTTCTTCAAGCAGTGGTACAGGAAGAAGTCTGCATCCTTCAAGAAACATGATTTTCATGCAGGACAATGCTCCATCACACGCGTCCAAGTACTCCACAGCGTGGCTGGCAAGAAAGGGTATAAAAGAAGAAAATCTAATGACATGGCCTCTTTGTTCACCTGATCTGAACCCCATTGAGAACCTGTGGTCCATCATCAAATGTGAGATTTACAAGGAGGGAAAACAGTACACCTCTCTGAACAGTGTCTGGGAGGCTGTGGTTGCTTCTGCACGCAATGTTGATGGTGAACAAATCAAAACAGTGACAGAATCCATGGATGGCAGGCTTTTGAGTGTCCTTGCAAAGAAAGGTGGCTATATTGGTCACTGATTTGTTTTTGTTATGTTTTTGAATGTCAGAAATGTATATTTGTGAATGTTGAGATGTTATATTGGTTTCACTGGTAAAAATAAATAATTGAAATGGGTATATATTTGTTTTTTGTTAAGTTGCCTAATAATTATGCACATTAATAGTCACCTGCACACACAGATATCCCCCTAAAATAGCTATAACTAAAAACAAACTAAAAACTACTTCCAAAAATATTCAGCTTTCATATTAATGAGTTTTTTGGGTTCATTGAGAACATGGTTGTTGTTCAATAATAAAATTAATCCTCAAAAATACAACTTGCCTAATAATTCTGCACTCCCTGTAGAGTGTAAGTTGCTTCTTTATTCTTTATCCCGAAGTGCATAACTTTGAATTTTTCTACAATAAATTTATTTAATTTGAGTGCTCAGTTCCCCAATCTATCTAATTCCCACTGCAGCTAATATCCTGCTCACATTATATTACTTTACAGAGTTTCGTGTCATATGCAAACACTGAAACATGGCATTTAATGCCTATTTCAAGATCATTTATAAATATGTTAATATAAGTGGACCTAGAACAGAACACTGAGGGACACCACTTACCACTTTTGTCCACCTTGCAAATTTACCATTACTGACAACTTTGTGTACTCTATCTTTAAGCCAATAATCTACCCAAGAACAATAATTTTCATCTAGACCAATTTCTTTTAGTTTGAACGCTAACTCATTGTGAGGCACTGTATCAAACGTCTTGGCAAAATCCAAGTACATCACATCAACTGCAACACCCTGATTTATAGAAAGAAACAAAAGAGGTCTCCCCTAGGGGAGATCTGCTGCTGGCAAACTGAAGAATAAGACAACTTATATAGAAAGCTTGAACCACTGGTCCTAGAAAGTGTGGCAAATATATAGAGGGGACAGAATTAATAAGAAACAGGGGTGTGTGCCTCTCATTAACTCAACAGGTATCCTTTGTAGCAAAATATGTAAAATAACAACAAGTCTTTATTAGGTCCTTTAAAATCAAATAAACAAGGAGTACTGTATTAACCTCCCCCAATTCTGGCTAGTTAACATGCAACAATAGTAACACTTCACTTGTTATATGTTGAAGCCCTCAGCAAGGGGAGGGGGGGGTCCCTTTAAATCTATTGGTTTGGGCAAGTGCCTGCGCAGGGTAGAGTGATGCTTTGATGCCAATACATGGATATACAAAAATGTGCTGCGCCTAAATCACTCTCGTGACATAGGTGTATATTTTCACATAAATCAGCAAAGACTCTTAAATAAGGGCTTCTGAGCAGGAGAGATTAGCTTGAAAGAGAATTCTCTGTGCTAGACCCTAATTCTCCTGTAACACCTTCGAGGGTGTTCTGTGCTGAGCCTTAACTGATGCGGTTTGCCTTCTGCTTAAACCCCCATTGCCTTTAATCAGCGTTTACTATTAGGTATAGGCTTCTATCCAGGCGAGATTGGCTAGAAAGAAAAAATCTCTGAGCTAATCCCTAATCCTCCTGTAACACCTTCAAGGGTGTTCTAAGCTGAGCCTTATCTAATGCGGTTAGCCTCTTGCCCAAACCCTCATTGCCATTTATCTAGGAAAAAACACACAAAGTGAATTAAAAAGTGGGTCTAAATACCCATAGTGAAATACAGTGTCCCTTAAGTGAGCAGGAAAATGTGAAAAAGAAAAGCGAGCTGAAGCCCGACGCGCGTTTCAGTGTGCAATGACACCTTCGTCAGGGGCTAACTATTGCCGTGAAAAAAAGCCGGGACTTTTAAATGCCTCTCAGCCAATCAGATGCAGGATTCCCTCATAGTCATAATGACGTGGCGGGAGAGTCCCGCGTCACCGATGACGTGCCGCCCCACGTGATCCGCAGTGGGAAAGATGGGAGGGGTATAACCGGGGACGTCAATGGATGACTATTAACTATTTGATCGCCATCCTATGGACGGTAAGGGTAAGAACTATATCCTTTTTTGTCATCCTCTGTTTGTCAATTTGGGTAAATCACATCCGAACATAGGTATGCTCTCCTTCCAGACAGAGGACAATAATTCAATGTGGACAATCACAGAAGCATCACGATCCCACTACTGTTTATGTTTATTCAGCATCACCCTGATTTATACTTACTTCTTCGTAGAATGCAATTAGGTTAGTTTGATATGACCGGTGTATAGTCGCCATATGGGCTGTCGGAACCTTGGACAAAACCCCCCCACATACCTAACCCAATAACACACTGACACTCTGGTATATGGGAAAATTTGTCCACAGCTTTATTAAATAATTTATGTAATATATAACGATAATATTGCTTTAAATAAATTAACATATAAACATGGGTCATTGCCCCCACCTTCCGCCCCTCTCATCCGTATCCTTCTTTTTAATAAAGGGCAATGACCCCCAACATAACAAATACAAATATATAACGACATTTTCCAACCTCGCCAACTTGAACCGAACAAGTGCCAACCATAAGTAACCATGGCAGGGGTATACCCGGATACCCCTGCCCCACCAGGTTCTGAGCCACCTGCAGGACTCGAAACCACCATTGACCATAATTCCAAATTCTCCATGTTCCTCACGTTCCTCATAGGGAGCCTATGTCCTCTCTCTCAGCTCCCTATCCCGCCTCTGTGAAAAAATGGGATAACCCCCTATCTAATCATAAATATACAGGGAGGGTGGGCGGGACAAACTAAACCGGGTAGGAAATTAAAAGTGAACCTCACAAAATGGCTCCTCCCTTAAATAGCCAAACCCACATATCCCATAACCCACCTGTCCTGTCTGTTCCTCCTGGGCCCGCCTCCTAACCCCTGTCAAGGCCCTGTTCCGCTTAAGCTGCGCTTTTGGCTACATGGGGCTACATGACCGGTGTATAGTCGCCATATGGGCTGTCGGAACCTTTGACAAAAACCCCCCCACATACATAACCCAATAACACACTGACACTCTGGTATATGGGAAAATTTGTCCACAGCTTTATTAAATAATTTATGTAATATATAATGATAATATTGCTTTAAATAAATTAACATATAAACATGGGTCATTGCCCCCACCTTCCGCCCCTCTCATCCGTATCCTTCTTTTTAATAAAGGGCAATGACCCCCAACATAACAAATACAAATATATAACGACATTTTCCAACCTCGCCAACTTGAACCGAACAAGTGCCAACCATAAGTAACCATGGCAGGGGTATACCCGGATACCCCTGCCCCACCAGGTTCTGAGCCACCTCCAGGACTCGAAACCACCATTGACCATAATTCCAAATTCTCCATGTTCCTCACGTTCCTCATAGGGAGCCTATGTCCTCTCTCTCAGCTCCCTATCCCGCCACAAGCTCAGACCTTGACCCCTTAAGCTGTCTGAGCTCCGCCACCCCGGAGAAGGAACGCCCTCTGCATCCCCTCCTGCAGACCCAAGTTCAGCAGGTCGTAACCCACTGCCGAAAGGTGTACACCGTCCGAGCGGTAATACCCAGCCAACCCCTCCTCCAGCTCCTGGTGCCTTAACACCACTCCCCCCAGTTTCCTGACAAAACTCGCCATCAGGCTGTTCACCTTACCCCTGCATCTGTCAATGGCTACCGGGTCCCGTGCGTACCGCCACCGCCGCCTCAGAACAATCTCTGACCATACCAGCATCACCCCGGGAAGCAGATCAACCAACCTATTAAGGCTTCATCCATTTAACCAACCTCCGTTGCGGGGTGAGGCCCAGGTCATTACCGCCTGCGTGTAAGACTAGCATGTCCGGCCGCGCCCCGCCTGCGACCATTCCGAATATTGCCCCGCAGACGTCCCCCCAGCGGAAGCCCCGATACCCCCACCAGCGCACCACAAGCTGGCCTTGCGGAAAGCACAGCTGCTGGCCTTGAGCTCGAGCTGCAGCCCTCCTTCCAGCCCAGAAAACGAAGGAATGTCCCACGATCCAAGCGACCCGGCCTGGGGAAGAAAGAAAAACACAGGATAAAAAAAACACCCGTACCCCCAAGGCCGCCCCAAGGCCCCTTAGTGATCCAACAGACCCAAGCGTACATATGAGCGGAACCTAACAGATTCCCATCTCCCAATCCGCTTGACTACCTCATCCCCCAAACCCAGACGCGTGGCCTCCGTGGCCGCCCCAATACGAAAGGAATGGGTACCGTATGTGCCGGCATCCAGTCCCATCCGACCCAGACCCAGACTGAAAACTTTCTGAAATTGGAAGCGAGAAAGCGACGAGCCATCCGCGTGGACCAACAGGGACCCGCCAACCGCGGGTCTCCGATCCAAATACTCCGACACCGCAGCTACTGGGCACAGTGCCGAGCCCGGCAGAGCCCCCAGCGTAACATCCCGGCCCTTACCTTCCACATCCGTCTTGGACCTAGCCAAGTGTACCACCAGCTTCCCACCCAGTATACGTACCCCGGACACCTGTAGGCCCCCCGTGGCCGCCCGGGTGTTGCTCACCAACTCCCCGACGCGGAACGCCCCAAAGAAAGCCAAAAGAAATGCCACACGGAATAGCGACACCTCAAATGCATTGAAACAAATGTCGGGCAGCACCTGAACAAGCCCCTCCAGCACATGCACCGACACTGGGCGCCTAGCGTCGGGGGCCCTCCGAGCCCTCCGATACCCTTTGAGCGCTTGCCTGACAATGAACGCCTTGGTAAGGTCCGCGCCCCCATGGAGCTTGAACCAAAACGCCATTGCTGCCATGTTCCTGTCAATCACCGCCGGGGAGGCGCCCCCCGCCAGTAATTGAAAGGTAAACCACAAGAAGGCATCCAGAGGCGGCTCCCCACGTACCCCTCGGCCCAGCCCGCCCCAGGAACATTCCCATGAACTCCAGACCTTACTGTAGGCGTCCCATGTGGCCGGCGCCAGCGAAGCCTTCACGAGTCCGCTGTCAGGATCGGGACAGGGATCCAACACGCAGAGTACAAACAGTAGAAAGGTACGTATACCGGGCCTTAGAATGGCCGGACTAACGTACAGAGAATAACAGAGAATAGTCAGAGACAAGCCGAGGTCGAGGGAACGAGAAGACAGGTAAGCGAGAGACAAGCCGGGTCAGAGGGATAACAGAGATAAGCAGAATAGTACAACAAGCCGGGTCAGAACCAAAGAGAATACTAGAATACAAGAGCACTGAGTGACTAGACAAGCTAGAACCACGACAGGGCAATGAGCTGACGAGAGAAGCAAGCTTAAATACCCTGAGTCCGGAGAGTAGACACGCCTCAGCTGGGTGCTGATTGGATAAAGCCAATAGAGTGGCAGGTCGCTCGGGATAGCGTCAAGACGTCACGTATCGAGCGTCATGTTAGAAAAGGAAGCGGGTCCCTTGCGGCCAGCGTTAGAATGACTGGATGGACCGCGAGGAACGGGAGATATGGCGTGTCTAGACGGATAAACAACTAAGTCTCTACCCTTCTCAAAGGTAGAGACCTCAGGTACCCTGACAGTACCCCCCCTCTCAGATACGCCCACCGGGCGGAAGGAACCGGGACGAGATGGGAAGCGGGAGTGAAACGCCCTGCGGAGACGAGGAGCATGAACGTCCTCCTGAGGTACCCAACTCCTCTCCTCGGGACCATATCCCTTCCAGTTGACCAGATACTGTAATCTTCCCCGGGAGAATCGGGAATTGATAATGGAGTTGACCTCATACTCCTCCTGACCGTCCACCTGAACCGAACGAGGTGAGGAAACCGTAGAGGAGAATCTGTTGCAAATCAGTGGTTTCAGCAAAGACACATGAAAGGAGTTGGGAATGCGTAAGGCCGACGGCAGAGCTAGGCGATACGCAACCGGGTTGATACGAGACAAAACCCTGTAAGGACCTATGTACCGAGGCGCAAATTTCATAGAGGGAACTTTTAAACGAATGTTCTTAGTACTCAGCCATACTCTATCCCCAGGGACAAAAACTGGAGCCGCCCTTCTGTGTTTATCAGCGTGTTTTTTGAACAACATAGAATTATGCAGGAGAATTTGACGAGTCTGATCCCACAACTTCTTCAGATTGGCGACATGATCATCAACCGACGGTACTCCTTGGGAAGAAGAGACCGAAGGAAAAATGGAGGGATGAAAGCCATAGTTCATGAAGAAGGGGCTGGAACGAGTAGAATCACAAACGAGATTATTGTGTGCGAACTCCGCCCAAGGAATCAAACCGACCCAATCATCCTGGTGTTCGGAAACAAAGCAGCGCAGATATTGTTCAATCTTTTGATTAGTACGCTCAACGGCTCCGTTAGACTGAGGGTGATATGCAGAGGAAAAGTTCAATTTGATACCTAATTGAGAACAGAAGGATCTCCAGAATCGTGAGACAAATTGAGAGCCTCTATCAGAAACGATTTCAGAAGGTATCCCATGTAAGCGAAAAACTTCTCTCGCAAAAATCTCCGCCAATTCAGGAGACGTGGGGAGTTTAGGCAACGGCACAAAATGAGCCATCTTAGTGAATCTATCCACCACCGTGAGAATAACAGTCTGTCTTTTGGAAGCAGGTAAATCCACAATAAAGTCCATGGCCAAACAGGACCATGGTTTCTCAGGAATGTCCAAGGGGAGCAACAAACCACAAGGAGATGCGTGAGGCTGTTTAGTCCTGGTACAAGTCTCGCAGGCTCCGACGAACTCCTTAATATCCTTTCGTAAGGAAGGCCACCAGAAATCCTTGGAGATCAGGGAATAAGTCTTGCGAATGCCAGGATGACCAGCCACCTTGCTTTCGTGGAAACACTGTAAGAGCTCCAGTTGGAGTTCAGGAGGGACAAATTTTCTTCCCTCAGGAGTCTGTCCAGGTGCCAGATGCTGTAAGTTCAAGATCTGGGCAAGCAACGGAGAATGGATTTTGAGACTTGTGTTAGCAATAATATTGCATTGGGGTACTATAGAGGACAGAACCGGTTCAGAAGAAGCCAAAGGTTCATATTGGCGAGATAGAGCATCGGCTTTAGAATTCTTTGAACCAGGCCTATAAGTAAGAACGTAATTGAAATGGGTGAGGAATAACGACCAACGAGCTTGCCTGGAAGACAATCGCTTGGCCTCTCCAATATAGGACAAGTTCTTGTGATCCGTTAAAATAGTAACAGGATGTAATGTCCCTTCCAATAAATGTCTCCATTCTTTTAAAGCCTTGATAACAGCTAGTAGTTCTCTGTCACCAATGTCATATCTGCTCTCAGCACCAGACAATTTTTTAGAAAAAAATCCACATGGATGTAATGGTTTATCCACACCTAGCCTTTGGGATAGGATAGCACCTACGCCAGTCTCCGAGGCGTCTACCTCAAGTAGGAAAGGAAGAGTGGTATTAGGGTGAACTAAAATTGGGGCGGAAGCAAAAAGCTCCTTGAGAGTTTTGAAAGCAAGGAGAGCTTCCGTAGACCAATTCTTAGTATCAACCCCCTGTTTGGTCATATTGGTGATGGGCGCAATAATAGAAGAATAACCCTTAATAAAGCGCCTATAGTAATTGGAGAACCCAATAAATCTCTGAACGGCCTTGAGACCCTTGGGTAGAGGCCAATCCAGAATGGACTGGAGTTTATCCGGGTCCATCTTAAATCCCTCCCCAGAGATCACATAACCGAGGAAATTTACTTGGGATTGATCGAAACTACATTTCTCCAATTTGCAGTACAGACCATGTTGAAGAAGTTTGTGCAAAACCCTTCTGACCTGTTCGTGGTGAGTCTCAATCTCTCTAGAATGTATGAGTATATCGTCCAGGTATACAATAACACACTCCTGCTGAAATTCCCTAAGAACCTCATTTATCAGATCCTGGAATACAGCCGGTGCATTACGTAACCCAAAAGGCATAACTGTATATTCATAGTGGCCGTAACGAGTATTGAACTCCGTCATCCACTCGTGTCCCTGCTGGACTCTCACCAAGTTATATGCCCCTCTGAGATCTAACTTGGTGAAAATGTTAGAACCCTTTAAACGATCAAAGAGTTCGGTAATCAAAGGAATGGGATAAGCATTCCTAATGGTTATCTTGTTCAAACCTCGATAATCAATACAAGGCCTAAGTGAACCATCCTTCTTTTTTTTTTTTTTTTTAATTCTTTATTTTTGTTGTGCATATTATGGATAACATCCAACATAACATACCGCTGTGCCCCAACAGCTGCAGCGGGGTTGACTAACATAGAACATTCGTGTGGATCAAACAGACATAACGACAGTTGTTTAGCACTTATTTTTTAAAAAAACAGTTTGAGCATGTGTGCTGTGTGTTTGGGATGGGTAATTGGATTAGGTGTGAGCGTGTGGCTTGTAGTAGTGAGTTGTGAGGTGTTTTATTTGGAGTGGTGTGAAGTATGGGTCTGGTCGGGCTGTTCTTTGTGGAGCTATCGCGTGTGTAGTGGTTGTTGCTGATGTGTGAACTGGCCCTCCTTAGGTATTGCCCCTTACCAAGGGGGTGGCGGGGGGGGGGGGAAAGCTGGCCCCGGTTCTTCATATTGGGGGTCGAGGGGTGGTGGGACCTCTCTGGAGGCCTCTCGTGTGTGTGACTCTGTAGCATATAAGCAATAACAGTGGGCAACATAAAACAAGTTCTGGAATAGCATGTAGCTAGCAGGTTTTCAGTTCCCTGGGTGTTCAGGTCCCTAGGTGCGTGGTCGGTCTAGCGGCTGGTTCGAAAGGGACCACTCGGGAGGGGTTACAGCTGCTGGTGTTTGCCCGTCCCTCATCCGTCGTCACTTGGGTCGGCAGGCCCAGTGCCCTGAGGAAGGTCGGGGTGTCATCCGGCGACGAGATTTTGTGTACTGTCCCTTCATGATTTACCACCAGTAGTCTGGGGGACATCCAGCGGTATTTGATGCCAGCTGTTCTCAATTGGCTTGTAAGAGGTTGGAGGGATCTCCGCCACTGCAGGGTGGACCTCGTGAGGTCTTGATAGAAGGTAAGGCTAGCGCCTTCGAAGATGAGTGGGGTCCTGTCCTGCAGTGCTGACCAGATAGATATTTTGTCGTGGGAGTGTGAGAATCGGACTATGGCATCCTGTACAGCCGATGCTGGGGCTCTGCTGGACTTGGGTAGGCGGTATGTCCCGTCCAAGGTGACTTTTTTGGCTTGTGCAGCCGGTAGGATGGTGGCCACCAGTCTTCGAACATAGTGGGGGAGTTCTTCTGGGGTAACCATCCTTCTTTTTAACAAAAAAAAAATCTCCTAATGAATCCCTTGTCTAAATTCTCGTGAATATACTCCTCTAGAACTGAATTCTCTTTAGTAGATAACGGGTATACATGACCCCTGGGAGGCATGGAACCAGGGAGTAGGTTAATCTTGCAATCAAAGGATCTGTGTGGAGGTAAGGTATCGGCTCTCCTTTTATCAAATACTGCCTTTAAATCCAGGTACTGAGGCGGTATTTGTGTCTCTGTAGGATTAGAGGAGTTAGCCGACGTATTCGCCAGGCAAAGGGGCGAAACCTTCCGCAAACATTTCTCTTGACAATTCTGACCCCATGAAATTATCTCCCCTAACTCCCAATTAATGATAGGGTTATGTCTCTTTAACCAGGAGTACCCCAGGACTATGGGAATAGAAGGGGAGGAAATGATCAACAGGGATAGGTCTTCCTCATGCAAGATACCAACAGTTAAATTAATAGGTATGGTCTCACGGAAAATAACAGGCTCAAGTAAAGGTCTACCATCTATGGCCTCAACGGCCAGAGGTGTCTCCCTTAACTGGGATGGGATAGTATGCTTGTTAACAAAAACTTGATCGATAAAGCTCTCAGCAGCTCCAGAATCAATCAAAGCCATGGTTTTTACTACTCCCCTCTCCCAAGTCAAAGAAACGGGTAGCAGAAGCCTGTGATCTTTATAATTGTGAACAGAGGACAAAATAGATACACCCAAGGCCTGTCCTCTAGAGAAACTTAGGTGCGGGCGTTTCCCGAACGATTGGGACAATTTAGGCGTAGATGACCTCTGTCTCCACAGTACATACATAAACCCTCCCTTCTCCTGTACTGTCTCTCCTCCTCTGTGAGGTGAGTATTACCTATCTGCATAGGCTCAGGGAAACGTGAGGTTTCGATCTCAGAATTTCGAAATGCAGGAGCTAGTTTAAAGGAGGGTCTACGAGTCCTATCTCGAGTGTTCTGCCTCTCTCTTAAGCGTTCATCAATGCGAGAGATAAAAGAAATTAAATCCTCCAAATTCTCAGGGAGCTCTCTAGTAGCGACTTCGTCAAGGATCACATCTGATAACCCATTTAAAAATACATCTATATAAGCCTGTTCGTTCCACTTAACCTCTGCCGCCAAGGATCTGAACTCTAGTGCATAATCCACAAGTGTTCGATTTTCCTGTCTAAGGCGCAACAGTAATCTAGCTGCATTGACCTTCCTACCAGGGGGGTCAAAAGTTCTTTTAAAAGCAGCTACAAAGGCATTATAGTTATAGACTAACGGGTTATCATTCTCCCATAAAGGATTAGCCCATCGCAGAGCCTTCTCAATGAGTAACGTAACAATAAATCCAACCTTCGCTCTATCTGTAGGATAGGAGCGGGGTTGTAATTCGAAATGGATGCTGATCTGGTTCAAAAAGCCACGACACTTCTCAGGAGAACCGCCATAACGTACTGGTGGAGTAATACGAGAAGAAGCCCCAACAGTAGCTACTTCTAGACCTGAACTTACAGGAGAGATCGAAGGAGTACGTGTCTCCTCTGGTGGGTTACTAGCACGAGACAATAGCGCCTGTAGTGCTAGGGCCATCTGATCCATCCTGTGTTCCATGGCATCAAACCTGGGGTCGGAAGAACCAAGCTGACTGTTTGTACCTGCAGGATCCATTGGCCCTGTCGTAATGTCAGGATCGGGACAGGGATCCAACACGCAGAGTACAAACAGTAGAAAGGTACGTATACCGGGCCTTAGAATGGCCGGACTAACGTACAGAGAATAACAGAGAATAGTCAGAGACAAGCCGAGGTCGAGGGAACGAGAAGACAGGTAAGCGAGAGACAAGCCGGGTCAGAGGGATAACAGAGATAAGCAGAATAGTACAACAAGCCGGGTCAGAACCAAAGAGAATACTAGAATACAAGAGCACTGAGTGACTAGACAAGCTAGAACCACGACAGGGCAATGAGCTGACGAGAGAAGCAAGCTTAAATACCCTGAGTCCGGAGAGTAGACACGCCTCAGCTGGGTGCTGATTGGATAAAGCCAATAGAGTGGCAGGTCGCTCGGGATAGCGTCAAGACGTCACGTATCGAGCGTCATGTTAGAAAAGGAAGCGGATCCCTTGCGGCCAGCGTTAGAATGACTGGATGGACCGCGAGGAACGGGAGATATGGCGTGTCTAGACGGATAAACAACTAAGTCTCTACCCTTCTCAAAGGTAGAGACCTCAGGTACCCTGACATCCGCCAAGCAGGACGCTCCTAGCTGCCACATCTCGACCGGGCACGGTTGACCCATGTCCTGAGCCTCCGGGGCCATCATCCGAAACCGGGACCACTGAAAACGAGACAGAGCGTCAGCTACCTCGTTCAAGTACCCTGGCACATGGCGCGCGCGAAAGACCACATTCAGGGACATGCACAACAAAACAAAGTGACGCAGCAGTGTCACCACCGGCTTCGATGCCGCAGACTGATTATTAACCGCGTGCACCACGGACATGTTGTCCGAGAAGAAAACTACCTTCCGGTCCCTCAACCGGTCCACCCACAGAGCCAATGCCACCACCAGTGGGAACAGCTCTAGAAAAGCCAGGTTACGTATGAGGGGGCTCTGCCCCCATGCCTCCGGCCACTTTTCCGCACACCAGCTCCCGCTGAAGTAGGCCCCAAAACCCACGCTACCCGACGCGTCGGTATACAGCTCCAGCTCGGCTGTCGACACGCCCCCTTGCCGAAAGAACACCGTCCCGTTAAAGTCCCTGAGGAAGGTATCCCACACCCCCAAGTCTGCCCGCATGGATGAAGATACCCGTATGAAATGGTGAGGGGAACGAATCCCCGCGGTAGCCGCCGACAAGCTGCGGCTAAACACCCTACCCATGGGTATCACCCTACAGGCGAAATTGAGCATGCCAACCAGCGACTGCAGGCGGCGCAGGGTCACCTTCCGTGCCCGACGAACCTCGGCCACCACGCCGCGCAACCCTTCCAGTTTCGCCAGTGGTAGCCGACATACCCCCCGCACTGAATCGATCTCCAGACCCAGGAAACTAAGGCACTCAGTCGGGCCCTCCGTTTTATCCGCCGCCAGTGGCACCCCAAAGCAGCCCGCCACCCATTGAATAGTACCTAACAAGTGCTGGCACGCGGGAGAGCCGGCCGGCCCCACACACAGGAAATCATCCAGATAGTGCACCACCGCTCTATCTCCCGCTTCCATCCGTACCACCCATTCGAGAAATGAACTAAACTTCTCAAAGTAAGAGCACGAAATGGAACACCCCATGGGAAGGCACAAATCCACAAAGTAGCCCCCTTCGAAGAAGCACCCCAACAGGTGGTGACACGCCGGGTGTACCGGGAGCAATCTAAAAGCAGCCTCGATATCCACCTTGGCCATCAACGCACCACGCCCGGCTCTCCTCACCAGCTCGACCGCCTGGTCAAATGATGCATAAGAGACCGAGCATAGGTCCCTATCAATGTCGTCGTTCACCGACTCCCCTTTAGGATAAGAAAGATGGTAAATGAGCCGAAACTTCCCTGTTTCTTTCTTGGGGACCACTCCGAGGGGAGGAACCCTAACACCCTCCAGCGGCGGGGCCGAGAAAGGCCCCGCCATCCTACCCAACCGCACCTCCTTGTCTAGCTTCTCCCGAACCACCTCTGGAAACTCCACCACCGACTTGAGATTATGAGGGCACGCAGTGCCGCCCCTCTCCCTAAAAGGAATGACAAACCCTTGCCCAAACCCCGCCCGAAGCAGCTCCGCGTCTGCCCTGTTACCGTAGCGGCTTAGCCAGGGCTCCATCGCGTCTAGTTTCACCGGGGTTAGCCCCCGAGGTAGCGGGAGACCCCCCGCCGCCAACCGCAGCAGAGGCTCCCGCCCCCCCGGACTTTCCTTTCTTGAAACATCGTTGGAGCCCATGAGCCCCACCGCAGCCCGAGCACTCGTGCTTGAAGCGGCAGGCTGCGCCCCACTTGCACTGACCCTCTTTAAAGAGCCAGCATAAGCCCTTCTGCGAGGCGGCCGACGAGGAGGACTGACCCTTAGCGCCAGCCGCGTGCTGAAAGGGCTGCGCCTTCTGCGCCATCATGAGCTTCATCCAGAGAGGCAGGTCCATCTGGTCCCACCGCATGCCTGGATTCGCCGCCAGCCGCTGCCGGAACTGCTCATCATACCGCCACCATGCCAATCCGCCATAGGTGCGGTATGCCTCCCATATGCCGTCCAAGTAGCAAAACAGGGACGAGCAGGAGCCCGGCGACTTTTCCCCGATTACGCTGGCCAGGATACAGAATGCCCTTAGCCAGTTACCAAAAGACTTCGGTATCTTGCGATACCTCCGCCGTTTCTCCTCCTCCTCCTTCTTCTCGTCCTTCTTGTCCTCCTCCTTGAGGTCAAGAAAGTCCTCCAAGGGAAGAAGAGAGAAGATCTCGCAAAATTCCCCTTTCCAGATTTTATCTTTCACCTCCTGCATGAGGTGCACCCCCAGCGGGCCCGCGAAGGACACATACGCATGCTGCCTCGCCGCTTCCGACACCCCACCCGTCAACTCCGCCCGTTCGCTTCCCGCCCCGACACGGCTTCCCCGCCCGCAACCGCCGCCGGGGTCCCTAGACCGGACCCCGCCTCCCCTCCCCCTTGTGTCCACACCTGCCCTACGCTACCCTGTGTACCACCCCCCGCTCCCAGTGAGTGGAGTAGTGACTGCAGTGTTTGCAGTAGTGCACTGGACTGTAGCGATTCAGTAGACTCACCGGCCAAGCCCCTGGAGCCGAGGATACCCGGGGCTGTGCTGTCCGTCACTGCCCGTCCAGGATGAGCGACATCCGCCGATGTCCCGCCAACCAGGGAGCCCACCCGGTGCCTGGAAAACTCTGAGGAGGAGCGACTCCGGGACCTGGAAAGAGGAGAAGAAGTCCTGGGCAAGGCGTACTGTTCCCCCACTACCTTCCCGTCCCAAACCGGGGAGCGCCTGCCAACCGCCAAAGCCTCCCGCCGGGTGTCATCTTTCCGTCGCGCCCCAAAGGCCCGGAGAGCCCTGCCACGTGGACTACGACTCCTACCATCACCCCTAGATGCCAACCCCCGTCGATGCAACCTGGGGGACCCGGACCCCGCCGAACTCCCTGACGTTGAGCGCCTGCGCTGGGGCCTCCGTCTGCGCGTCCTGGGGGCCCTAACCGGCGAGGGGCTAGCACTACCAGACTCCGAACTAGACCCGCCCCCCCGTTTCCTGCCCCGCGCCCCAACCCCGCTTCAGCCCGACCTACCCCTGCTCCCACGGAACCCAGACCAGAGACACCTCCCCCGGGGCCCTCTACGGACGCGGACGATGGCACCCCGCTCCCCGAGACAGCTATCCCCGACCGACCGGGCCTCGGAGCCTTTCCTTTCCCCTTACCCTCTACCGCCCTCCTAACATCTACCGGACCCGCGGGCCCCACCCTCCGCCCCGCAAGCAAACTACCGAGGGACCCCCACCCTCCCCCACTGAAGCCTGCCTAGTCTGCACTCCGTGAGACCCCTGCGCAGCATCCCACACCCCTCCCAGGGGCCCTCCGCCCGACCCCTGCTCCCCTTGGGCCGCTCGCCTACCCCCCCTTCCGTCCACCCGCTCCCTTGAATCGGGCCTCGCTCCCCGTCTGCCCACCACGCCAAGGGGACCCCCGGAAGGGGCACTTGCCTGCTGGACGCTGGGCCCGTCGCGGACCATCCCAGTCCGCGTGCTGCTGTCCACTGCCATGACCGATGGGGGTGCCCTCCTGGGCCGAGACCCCGCCCCGCCAGGCCCCGCACCAGGCCGTCCGGCCGCCATTTTGGATCCTGCTCCGCGCACGGCTCCATCCATGTTAGGGGGTGCGTCAGCGATGTCCAGGGCTGCCGCCCGTCTAGACTCATTAGGCCGAAGCCCCAGCCGCACACTGGGAGGCAGAGCCTCGACCAGGCAGCTCCTGGGCCTGCTGCGACTTCCACTGGCTGCCTCCTGCACTCCCGTGCCACCGACCTCCGGTTCTCCACCTGGGCTCAAACGCCTCGGGGGCCTCCTGGCCCGCGCCGGGCGTGAGTCTCCGGCCTCACGTCCTGCCGCCGCAGCAAGGACCGGGCCCAGCTGGGCCTGCACCCATTCCGCTCCTTGTTGCCGCGCTGCTGTCCTGATCCCCTCCAGAAGCTTCTCCACGACATCCATGGCCCTGCAGAGGAAACAAAAGAGAAAAGCCCTACCCAGCGAGTTTAGAGAGCACACAAACTAAACCGGGTAGGAAATTAAAAGTGAACCTCACAAAATGGCTCATCCCTTAAATAGCCAAACCCACATATCCCATAACCCACCTGTCCTGTCTGTTCCTCCTGGGCCCGCTTCCTAACCCCTGTCAAGGCCCTGTTCCGCTTAAGCTGCGCTTTTGGCTATTTGGGGCTACATGACCTATATTTCATAAAACCATGCTGATTATTGCAAATAACAATGTTCTTCAAAATTAATTCTTGAATATTATCCCTTAATAACCCTTCAAATACTTTCCCAGTCACAGTAGTTAAGCTCACAGGTCTACAATTTCCAGGCAAAGATATTGAACCCTTTTTAAATATAGGAAACACATCTGCCATCTGCCAATCCTCTTGCACAATTCCTGAAAGAAAAGAATCTTGAAAGATGAAATACAGAGGTTCACTTATTTTCACACGCTCCTTAAGTACTCGTGGGTGAATACCATCAGGCCCCGGAGCTTTATTTACATTAATTTGCTACAGCTGCTTATCACCTTGTCTTATGTTATCTAATCACAATTTCTCTGCACATTTTTTACAGCAATCATTTGAAAATAGTTATCTTATTGAAATTGCTCTTTCTAATATTATGTTTTTGTATACCCCATGTGCTTTGCCCTTTCCTGGTCTTCATTAATTAACACGCCCTTCTCTGCTTTTAGTGTACCTACACTTTAATTTTTTTTATTTTATGTACTTAAAATACATTTTTATGTTTGTTTTGCTCTCTTTGTTGTCAATCTCTCATTTTCTACTTCAGCCACTCTAATTGCATGCATTATTGGCTTTCTTATATTTTACATAGGATGCCTCTGATTCGTCCGATATAAATTTCTTTCCTTATTTTTTTTTTTTATTCTTTATTTTTGCAGTGCTTAGATTTAACACACATGCTTGTGTCACCACGATAGTGAGTACAAGCCGATTAAACAATGCATATTTTACAATATCATGGCAATTATTAACAGCACTTTTTTTTTTTGTAAAGCTTAATAAACAGTATAGTGAAGTTGCAGTTTACTAACAGTTAATACACTCTGCAATGGCATTCAGAGGGATCATACAGCTGTGGTCTGATAGATAAGCCTATATGCAGTATGTGAAGTAGAGATAACACAGGAAAGCCCTTGAAAGCCATTGTCTTGTGAAAAGCTTAATAAACAGTATAGTGAAGGTATGGTTAACTAACAGTTAATACATACTGCAATGGCATTCAGAGAGGTCATACAGTAGCCTGATAGATAAACTTATGTTCAGTATGTGTAGTAGAGATAACATACGAAAGTCCTATGTATTGGCATTGATCTGATAAGTGAAGAGTGGCGCTGCAGAAACCCCAGACCTATACCAGGGAGAAACTGAGTGATTTATGAGAAGAGTGACAGCCTTTGTTTCACGGAAAACAAAGGTATAAGGCTAATGCTGAATAGAATAGATATTTGCGGTGCTATAATGTAGTGTAGGATTAGCTGGATTGTACATGTCTGCGTGTGAGATAATGTAGGAGATTCACAAGCAGAAGGCATCAGGCATGGAGGGTACAAAATAGCATGGTCGAGTATGTAGACAAGTAGGTATAAGACCACTGGGAGTGAGCAGAATCCTGTACGATAATCAGACTCTGTGTGAGGGTGGGGAGGAAAGACCGCTAAGGACAAATTGGCTGCAGTGTGTTACAGAGCATAGTAAGTTTTAAGCTGCAAGCGATTTACGTGCGGCTGCTGTTTTCTTCTAAAGTCCATTTTTAATGGGGCTGCGAGTGTCTCTGTGCTTGTGTAATTGGTTTCCTTAAACCCCTGTCCCGGTGATCCAGTAATTCAGCACGTCACAAGAGAAGTGGGGATCCTCCGGTCTCCACAGATGTCTCAGGTGCTCTGTGCGTGATAGATCTGTACTTGTTAGGCTTGATGTCTGGGCTGGTGCTGCGTTTCTCCTGCTTGTATCTAGTTGTTTGGATCAATCAGCTGTCCCATGCTGCTGTCAGGGTTTGTTGCTCGCCTCCTGCACCCGGTCCCGCCAGTGAGCTTCCTTGGCAGTTTGGAATCCAGTGACTCACATGGTCTTTCCTTCCACCAGCGCTGAATCCGTTGAGTATCTTGCTTTGGGGCCTCAGTCAGGACGGTTGGCACGGCAGTAGCTTATAAGGGCTCCATAGTGCAGGAGTTGATAGGGAGGTGCTGTGCACCGCAGCCATCTTGCGAGGGAGGCCTCAGATGTTCCATGCCCCCCTGTCTCTTCACCTCTCAAGCTTCCCTCAGTGGGGACCGGGATAACCCCCACCCCGCCCCAATGGGGGGGGGGGGACGGAGCCGGCAAGCAGCTCTGGCAGTTGGCTTGTGGTAGCCGGGAAGGGAGACCCGGCAGCGGCCGTCCACCTCGCTCCCCTCCCGAGTAGGCCGCAGCCCTCAAAGCCTTGTGTTCCCTCCAGGGGGTCCTAAACTCCCGATCTCGGGGTCCGCAGCCTCTCCCACAGCCGTGGGTATCTCGTGGGCTCTGTTTTGTGTGCTTAATCTGCGTTTTGCAGCTTAGGAGGCCAGATGTCTCTGGAGCCTCTCCTGCATGCGACCGGTTAGCATGGCGGTCTGGCCCCGCCCCCCTCTTTCCTTATTTTTAATCTCTTGGTTTACTTTCCCACTGAGCCACATTGGTTTCAGTTTGTTTCTTTTAGATGTATTACCCAATGGCTCATACTGAGAACTGTACCTTTCTAATTTGTATTTAAAGATATTCAATTTCTCCTCAGTGTTTTTTAATTTATACCAGTCAATATTGTGTAAAGTAGCCCTTATCTTATTGAAATCGGCCTTTATAAAATTATGTTTTAGTATACCTTATGTGCTTTTGCTTTTTGGGGTTTATTTCAAAAGACTATATTGTGATCACTATTTCCCAAGTGCTCCCCTACTTGGATGTTGGTTAAAAGATCAACATTGTATGTTATAACCTGATCGAGACAAGTATCCTTTATAGTTGGTGCGTGTACCAGTTCTGACATGAAGTTGTCATTTAACACGTTCAAAAACCTGATTCCCCTTGCTGAACTACCAGTCAATCTGTCACGATTTATGTCCAGGTAATTAAAATCTCCAATAATTCACGTTACCCATATGGGTAACTTTCCTAATTTGCCTGGAACATTTTTAATTCATATTTTCTAGAACTTATAAATAGAGATATTTATTGGGATTTAGCATTTCCCCCGTCAAAAAAACTTGCAATTGCCGTAAAAAAACATATTTTGGAAATGACCGCTATGAAATGTTTGTACATTTTCTGGTAACCTGATGCAATTCATGATTTACACTTGTGCAACCATTCTAGTGACTTATTTAATCTATTTGTATGTTTAAATAGGTTTGCTTCCTGGCATCTGTTTGGGACCAAGCAAACAAAACAATGTGCTAAAATGTTCATAAATTCCAGCAGCAGCTGTGGAAGATTTCAAAGCTTCTCAGTGCCTCTAATATAGTAATTACAGTGTAAAGATCAGATTTAGGCAACCAGCTCCCCATCTTATGACCAGAATTCAACTAGAATCTAACATGCGAAAGTAATGAGAATTGCAGAAAACAGCACACAATAATATATTATAATAATATATTAAGGGATAATGTATATCCCTTGTTCCCTCTAACTGTTTATACTATGGGCATGATCTTACCTACTATCATCTAATCATGATTATTAGATATTTTCAACCTTACTATTTGCATTCAGGCACATCCCTTTCAATCTAGACAGATTCCTCTACACATAGCACTGACGCAGCTGTTACCCTCCATATTACAAACTGTATATACATACAAAACTGATTTATTCTCTAACAACATCAACCTCTTAATTTATTAAGTAATCCTTATACAAAAAAAACAAGTCCTGCGCTCAAACTCCCATAACTTCTGGGCGGCAGCAACGACCATAGTACACATCAACCCCAATACATACTGTAAAAACAAAAGAAAAAAAAAAGTTACCTGCGCTCTCTCCTAAATCCCTATGTATATTTAAACAAATGGAGGTTATTTAGTTACTCCAATGGCCATTGGAGGGAATGCCCGTCTGCGGTGGGCCTGTAATAAAAGAGGGCAAAAAGAGTATACCATACAGAATTACACAGCCAAGCATATTACAATATATTACATATGCATGTTATGGAAGACTTGGCGTATTTAAGATCAGGTTGATGTATGTATCTGGAGTAAGCAGAGGCCTCCATAGTCTAAACGTCCCATTAATATGTACCGAATGTTCCTGGAGGTATTGTTGTCAGCACTGATGTCGAAGGAGTGACCTGATTAATTAGCTGAATTAAGACCTTCTCTGATCATGCAGTAAAATGCTGAGATAAAGTCTGAAAATACTTTTGTTAGAGTATTGTCATGTAAGGGTAGTAGGAGCAGGTCAGATGAACCATGCTGAACAGAAGTTAGGTCGTTATCCAGCATTATTACTGACAGGATTGTTAGATGTAATTTAGTAGTGTTCAAATATTTAAGTAAAAGGTGGAAAAAATTCGGACGAATTTCGGCACCGAACTGAATTGCCGAAGTCCCGAATTGCCAAAGTGACGAAATTCGGAAGTTCCGAAGTGCTTCGGATTTCTGAAAAGTGGCAAAACAGGAGAGGGAGGGAAAATTAAGGGAATGATGACCGGAATCTAACCAGTGTATCGTCAGCATCTACTGACAAAGCATGAAAAACGATGAACAAGCAATGTGTTTTCTTTACCTAAATTAAATACTATCTTCAACAAAACATAAGACTAACTTAAAATGTGGACATGTGCAATATCAATACTGACCAATATAGGCCGATATTTAACACTCAGTATTAACCGAAACAAAGAATTTATAAACATTCTGTAACATTACGTGTAGAAAATAAACATTAAGGACTAGACAAACTAATGAGGGCCATATGTGGGCCGGAATAACTGTAACCACTAACCAAATGCACAGTGAATTGTGAATAGTAGCAGTGATGGAGCTCCAATGCAGAGTGCTCTGTGGATCTAAACAGATATAATATGAATGTAATATATACACGTATAAACCCACCTAATTGATTCGGAGAGCAAAACTTTAGAGTCGTGCCTGAAGGATCAATGGCCTTAATGTAACTTAAGTTAGAAGGTAGATAACCTCCCTATGGTTTGAACAATAAGAACTGGCAATTAACCTGAATAATACAATTGAGTCCCCTACAAAGAGAAACATGCTAACGTCAGAATATACTGATGAAGCAAGAAAAAATAAAGAACAAGCAAGTGCTTGTTTGACCTGAATTAATCACTTTAAAATATCAAACTTCAAATATAGCCTGTGCAATATTAAAATTGACCACTAAAGGTTGACATTAAACATGCAGTAATTACCTGACTTCAATTAAACTCCTGTGCAAAATCAAAACTGACCACTAGAGGCCGACATTTAAAACATACAGTGTTTAACTTAAACAGTGAAGTAAAACAATTTGTATGAAATCATGTGAAACCTACTACTAAAATAGGGCTTTTTGGTTATAAATATACGAACGACCCTTGTGGTGGGCTAACGTTCGTATATAGCTGAATGTTCCGAGATTAACGAAAACTTAACAAAATAAGTTTGTGAAATACAGCAACTTCGTACGTTTGAGCCAAACAAGTGCATTTGTGCTCATGCTCCCGAAAGCCCGCTAAACCTAAGTGGGATACGAACAGGCTGGAAATAGCCGAAAGACCGTACTATAGCCTAATTGTTTGCATAGCCGCAAGAAAACAGAAAAACTAACAGCTGTATGTGAAAGGAGATTAAAAGCAGCCACCCTGGAATGATGCTGAGTGCCCGCGACTGAGGTGCGACAGGCGGCTCAACTCACTTTTTTTACGATTCAGTCAACGAAGTGACTGGAGCAGGTATGGGAGTCCTGTCAAGGTTCTGGAGAGTTGAAAGACAGCGAAACGGACGACCAGGGGCTACAGGACCAGGTAAGCGTTTCCATGAGTTGAAGGTAAGTGAAATGGCGATTTGCACAGACTGGAGTCACGGTATGCAAATTGCCAGACTGAAACGATAATGGGGAGCGGTCTTGCGTCCCTTAAGAGGGAAACCAAGCCCCTCCCACAACTACAGGCCCGGCCTTACATATATATATTTTAGAAAATGTGCTCTTGGACAACCACAAGTGAAATCACAAAAAGGCACAGTACAATTGCCAAAATGATATAAAAAATAAGTGAATAAAAAAAGGCAATTACATTTCTTAATACCGTATCTAAATTAGTGAAGTGCAAATATGTGTTATATCTCTTGAAAGTGCGATTTTATCATGCAGGAAAAACAATCCAAACCTAAACTCAAAAAACAAGATCATAAATATAAAATGAATGTGACGTTTCCATAAATACGAGTGTGTGGAAAAAACCTATATAGAATTAAAAAATTTGTTCAATGTAGAAATCAAATAAAAACTTGAATATATCTTAAATAGTCATCAAAAAACTATTGGTGTGCAAAATAAATAATAAAATTCTTTAAAATACTTAAATAGGGTAGTATTTTTGTAATTCTTTGCACTACACCTTAAAAAAAAAAAGACAGACAACCATCTAGTGCACAGCATCCATATAATCCAAGAAATAAAAAAGGAAGCTAAGGGGGCGGGGCCGGACCGCCAAGCTGGACGGTCGCAGGAGAGACCAGCTCCTGCATTCAACCATCAAATCAGCCATAAAACCCAGATTTATGACACAAAAAATGTCCGGCAACGGTGGCCCTCATCGGGCAGAGAGCACTGGATCCAGGGTGAGGCTGGCCCAACGGGTTTCAGTCCCCTGGAGGAAGATTCCTCACTGGCACATCCGAGGCCTATTCCGGCGGTGAGTGGGGCAGACCAGGGCCAGATTAAGAGCCCAGTGGGCCTGGTGCTGACAATTATGACGGGCCTAATTACAGAATCATATCGACCAAAAACAGTAAAACACTCCCAAGCGTCATGTATTTGATGGAGATGGTGCTGGAGCGAAAGAAAACAGCAGCTATAAGAAAAAACACATACCCTAGGCTAATCCATAACCCCTAACAGCAGTGTCCAGTCAAGCAGGAAGTCAATGGGCACGGTAAAAGGGTGTGCTACTGACACAAATCACGTAACCTGCCAAAAGGGGAGAACATGCCCCAAAAGAGGACTTGTCTGCCCAAAGAATTGGAAGGCCAGCCTGGCATGAATGCATGTCAGGCTGCCTGCCAATCATGCAAGCTTGTCAACTACGGGCATACTATGCAGGCAGCACCTTGAGCTTGGCATAAATGCATCTAATGATGCGCTCGCTCAGCGCTTTCTAAGGACTGTCCCCTAGCACTCGCTGGTCCACTTGTCTCCTTACCTTCTAACTAGCAGGCAGAAGCTCCTGGTATATAGTCTGGGACAGAGAAAAGCTGTATGTAGTGAGTGTAGAAGAAAGGGGACATGCCACAGTGTTAGAGAGAACAAAGTCAGCATTACCTTAAAGGATCACTATAGGGTCAGGAACACAAACATGAATTCATGACCCTATAGTGTTAACACCACCATCTAGCCCCCCTGGGCCCCTCATGCCTCCATAAATATAGCAAAATCGTACTGTATTCAAGCCTGAAGCTGTAACTCTGCATGCTGTTAGACTCAGAAAAACAAGCCGTCTGCTGACCTCATTAGAAGTGGTGGCCTGATCCAATCACAGTGCTTCCCCATAGGATTGGCTGAGACTGTCAAAGAGGCAGATCAGGGGCAGAGCCAGCATGATTCAAACACAGCCCTGGCCAATCAGCATCTCCTCATAGAGGTGAATTGGATCAATGAATCTCTATGAGGAAAGTTCAGTGTCTGCATGCAGAGGGAGGAGACACTGAATGTTTGGATGCATTTTAGGCAGCCATGACCCAGGAAGGATCTCTAACAGCCATGAAGTTATCACTAGGCTGTAATGTAAAGACTGCATTTTCTCTGAAAAGACAGTGTTTACAGCAAAAAGCCTGACGATAATGATTTTACTCACCAGAACAAATTCAATAAGCTGTAGTTGTTCTGGTGACTATAGTGTCCCTTTAACTATATTCATTGTCAGCCAGTCCACACAAGTTTTGTTCCCATACATCCCTCTTAAGTTTCCATACTTAAGTAAGAGTATGTGAAAAGTAGTTAGGGTTGCCACCTTTCTTGGAAAAACATACCGGCCTTGCTAATTTGCATAAGTAAATATGTATGGTTGACATCACATGATGTAAATCACAAGGAGTGACATAAGAGAAAATAAAACCAAAATCACCAAAAAAACTACTTAGTTTGATTCTGCTGTATAGATGGATTCCTCTCAGTGCCCCCATGTATCTCAGTGCCCCCATGTGTCGATTACTCCAGGCCTCAGTGTTCCTATGTATCAGTGTCTCAATGCCCCATGTCTCCCTGTGTCCCCATGTATCCCAGGGTCCCCATGTCACTAGGACACTAGGAAGACAGGGAGACCTAGGGACACGAAGACACCAGTGACACTAGGAGACTAGGGACTCTGGCTAGGACACATGAGGACACTGGGAAAATAGGGGACACTTGAAGACATGGGGACACAGACACCCGGGACACAGACACTAGAGACAGTGGCTGGGGGACATGGGGACATTGAGACATGGGTGCACTGGAAGACATGGGGACACTGAGACACCAGGACCACATACACTAGGGACACCAGCTTGGAGACATGGGGACATTGAGGCACTGGGAGACATGGGGACATTGAGACACTTGAGGCACTGGGAGACATGGGGACAGTGAGACACTGGCAGACTGGGGGCACTGGTAGACTAGGGGGCACTGAGACACCAGGGACACTGGTTGGGAGACATAGGGACACTGTGTCCCCATGTGTCTGTGTCATAATGTCTCCCAATGTCCCTTAGTGTCTCAGTGTATGCCTCCTTGCAGCCTTTCCCCCATCCCTTACTTCCCTGAGGTGTAGGCTGTCTCTGCAGGGTGGAAGCTGCTGTCTGGACTCTCTGTAGCAGCACCCCTGCAGATCAGTGAGTATAGATAGGCAGGGAGGGATATGCTGGAACTTCCTATCCCTGCCTCTCTCCACACACAGCGACCCCTACAGTGCTGGTATTGCATACTAATCTCTTTTATTCTGAGAAAAATACCAGCATTTGTATTGCTAATATCACTGCAATATTAGCACCAGCCAGGTAGCCTCAAATACTGGCTGTGCCAATAAAATAAAAGCCAGGTGGAATCCCTAAGAGTAGTGTGTGAAAAAAAAAATGTAAAAAAAAAAGTTTTTTTTTTTTTCAATCAATGGGCCTATTCCATGGGCCTGGGCCTGGAGCTGCAGCTCCATCAGCCCCTATGTTAATCCGGCCCTGGGGCAGACGGAAGTGATCTGGCGTAAAAGTCTTATATGCTGCTAACAGCCGTTTAACAGATGTTCACAGTCTCGTAAGAACATATCCAAATCATAGTTATTTAGACCGAGAAATTCATTCTCCAAGAGATCTAGAAAAGTTACTAGTCAAAAATTCCTTTTAAGAGGCTTAACCCCTTAAGGACCAAACTTCTGGAATAAAAGGGAATCATGACATGTCAGACATGTCATGTTTCCTTTAGGGGATTAAAGGACCACTATAGGCACCCAGACCACTTCAGCTTAATGAAGTGGTCTGGGTGCCAGGTCCCTCTAGTGTTAACCCTGCAGCTGTAAACATTATTATTATTATTATTATTATTATTGCCATTTATATAGCGCCAACAGATTCCGTAGCGCTTTACAATATTTAAACATAGCAGTTTCAGAGTTTCAGAGATATGTACTTTTCCCCAGTCCTTTTCAAAGCAATAATTGGTTGCTGGAAATTCTAATATTTTTTCCAGCTGTCCATACTATGGATTCTCCCGATCAGGCTTCAAGAAATAGGTCGCAATCTAGAGGTTCTGAGTAAGTCACTATCAAAATTTTAAAGACACAATACTTTAAAAAAAAAAAAAGAGTGCATTTCGGACTTCTGACTGGAGGATTTTCAGTTCTGCCCACATGTCCTCATACAAGAAAAAGAAGGATAAGACCCCCTTATGTGAAGCTTGTGACGACTAGGTGCTTCCTGGGAAAAGACTCTGCTTAGCTTGTCTTAAAGCAGCAGCAGGCCATGCTGAACCGGATCCAGATGTTCTCTCTTACATCCGTCAAGCAGTTTCAGAGGGTCTTCGACAGTCTGAGAAGGCTAAGAAAGCCCAGAGGAATATGCTGACTTAAGCCCTGACGAATATGTACCCCCGGTATTTGAGCAAGATGAGCTGTCATCTCAAGATGAGGAATATGGGGCCTCTCCTGTCTTTATAGACAGTGTGAAAATAGAAGCTTTAATCAAGGCAGTCCGTGATACCTTGGAGCTTAATGATAAGAGAGAAGAGGAACCAGCTTCTAGTAAGCTTTTTGCTGACCTGAGAAGGCGCAATCCTACTTTCCCATTACATGAGACCATTGAGGACCTCATTAAGCAAGAATGGAAGAAGGCTGAAAAAAGAATCACTATTCAGGGTCGTTTTTCTAAACTATACCCTTTTAAGGCTACGGACAGTAACCATTGGGACCTTGCCCCCAAAGTAGATGCAGCAATTGTCCGACTAGCCAAAAAGACCACCCTTCCATTGGATGATGCCGGTACTTTAAGAGATCCAATGGATAAACGTATGGACTCAAATTTGTCCAAAGCCTATATAGCCTCTGGCTCTGGGCTTCGTCCTGCTGTAGCCTTGACATCTGTCTCTAGGGCCTTGAAGCAGTGGATGGATGACCTCGAAGAGGACATATCAAGTGGAGTCAGTAGAGCCAGGCTGCTGGAATCCTTAAGGAAAGTTAAGCTGGCTATTGATTTTTTCATCAGAAGCTTCCATAGATTTGGTTAAAACCATCTCCAGAAGCATGGTCCTTACTGTAGCATCAAGACGTGCTCTTCGGCTACGTAATTGGGTGGCAGATACCGTATATACTCGAATATAAGTCGAGTTTTCCGGCACATTTTTTGTGCTGAAAAACCCCAACTCGGCTTATACTCGAGTCAGTGTCTGTATTATGGCAATTTACATTGCCATAATACAGACAGGGGGAGAGGGGGACTGGCAGAGCTGTAACTTACCTGTCCTGCAGCTCCTGTCAGCTCTCTCCTCCTCCGCGCCGTCCGTTCAGCAACTCGGTCAGCTCCCAGTGTAAATCTCGCGAGAGCCGCGGCTCTCGCGAGACTTACAGTGTGAGCTGATAGAGGAGCTGCACGGACGGCGCGGAGGAGGAGAAGTTCCTGACAGGAGCTGCAGGACAGGTAAGTTACAGCTCTGCCAGCCCCCCTCTCCCCCCTACTGAACTACCAATGACACTGGACCACCAGGGAAGGAGAGCCCCCCTCCCTGGCCAGCTAGCAAGCAGGGAGGGGGGACGAAAAAAAATTAATATATTAATAATAATAAAATAATACAAATAAATAAATAATATTACAAATAATAATAAATATTAAAATAATTAAAAAAATAATTAAATAAAATGATAAAAATATTAAAATCAGTAAAAAAAAAATAATAAAATTGCCTACCCCCCACCAAGGCTCTGCAACACACACACACTGCACACACACACACTGCGCACACACACACACTATACACATGCACACACTGCATTCATACACACACTGCACTCATATACACACACTGCATTCACACACACACTGCGCACACGCACACACTGCACACATACACATACACACTGCACTCATACACATACACGCTGCACTCATACACACACGCTGCACTCATACACATACACGCTGCACTCATACACACACGCTGCACTCATACACACACACTGGAAATAAATATTCAATTAATATAATTTTTTTAGGATCGAATTTTATTTAGAAATTTACCAGTAGCTGCTGCATTTCCCACCCTAGTCTTAAACTCGAGTCAATAAGTTTTCCCAGTTTTTTGGGGTAAAATTAGGGGCCTCGGCCTATATTCGGGTCGGCTTATACTCGAGTATATACGGTAATTCCTCAAAAAATAGCCTGTGTTCCCTTCCCTTTCAAGGAGAGATGCTCTTTGGCAAATATCTGGACGAATGTATAAAAAAGGCAGTAGAAGGACGTAAGGCCTTTCTTCCTCAAGATAGACGTCCTAAAAGATCCTTTCCACAGGACAGACGTTCCTTTCGGGACAAGGACTTTAGACAATACAGACCTGGTAGAGAGTTTTCCAGATTCCAAACCTGGAAAAGTGGTCTCTCCTCTTCCAAAACCACCCGAGGACGTGGTGGCAATGGTAAGCCGTCAAAGCAATTCTGATGGGACGCCAGTCCAGCCCTTGGGAGTGGGAGCAAGACTTCTTCACTTCTACGAGGTCTGGGCTCCAGCAATACAGGACAAGTGGGTTTTGAAGACCCTAAAATCCGTCTACTACCTGGAATTCTCAACAATCCCTTATCCCCGGTTCATGTCTACAAGCATGCCTATGGAAACAGAGAAAGCAATGGCCATTCGGTCTTTTGTTTCTTCCCTTTCAGCAGAAGGAGTTATATGTCCTGTTCCTGCAAAAGAAAGAGGATTGGGGGTTTATTCCAGACTTTTTCTCACTCCGAAAACATCAGGGGAGTGGAGACCAATTTTGGACCTTCACGAATTAAACGAAAATCTGTATGTGAGAAAATTCAAGATGGAATCAGTAAGTTCCATTATAAAAGTCATCTCCCCAGGCGACTGGTTAATCTCCATAGACCTTCGAGACGCTTACTTTCACGTTCCTATTGCTCCACCACACCAGAAGTTCCTGAGATTTGCGATTCACCATCAGCATTTTCAGTTTCAAGCCCTTCCCTTTGGCCTGAGCACAGCTCCCAGGACTTTCTCAAAGATTCTGGTTGCCTTAATGGCATATATCCGTCTGGAAGGCATCTCAATATTCCATTATCTCGACGACATCCTGATTCTCTCACACAGCAGAGATATTCTCCTTCTTCATCGAGATCGGGTTCTTTTAATTCTTCAAAGATTTGGATGGTTGGTAAACCTCAAGAAGAGTCAGCTTTTCCCCTCTCAAGTTATGATATACTTAGGGGCAAGATTCGACACAATCCAGTCACAAGTCTCCCTATCCTTGGACAGGGGGCTTCGGATTCAATCAAAGATCCTTCGTCTTCTGCCTCTGAACTCCATCCCGGCCCAGGAATTTATGAGCCTTCTGGGAAGTTTGTCCTCTACAATAGGCCTTACGAGATGGGCCCAGTGGCATATGAGGATTCCACAAGAAGGGTTTCTATACAAGGATCTGAATCAAGGATCTGAATCAAGCAATCTCTTTATCATCAGAGATCAAGAAGGAACTGGCATGGTGGCTGATGAACGAGAATCTATATCAAGGGTATCCTCTGAACAATATCCCTTGGGTTACTCTCACGACGGATGCTTGCCAATCAGGTTGGGGAGCTCATCTGGACCTTCTTCATGTTCAGGGGCAGTGGGAAAACAAACAGTATCCTCTATCCTCAAATGTTTTAGAGTTGCAAGCAGTCTTCCAGGCTCTTCTGCACTTTCCTTGTCTGAAACAAAGTTGGGTGAGAGTAAGGATAGACAATACCTCTGCAGTTGCTTACATTCATCATCAATGCATAATAAAGAGCATAATGCTTAATGAAAGTGTTGACCCCACTTATGTCCTGGTCAGAGAAGAATTTGAAGGGGATAAAGGCAGTTTACCTTCCGGGAAAGAACAATCAAGTGGCGGATTTCTTAAGCCGAGTAACCCTGGATCCCACAGAATGGGAGTTAGCCCCTCTGGCATTCCAAAGCATAGTCCAGAAGTGGGGTTTTCCTCAGGTAGATCCGTTACTTCAACCCTTTGGCGGAAGACCAGGATGCTCTCTGTTGCGAGTGGAAGTTCCATCTGGGGTATGTTTTTCCTCCGACTCCTCTGATATTCCCCCTGCTAAGAAGGATCCTGCAGGAGCAAGCGACGATTCTCGCAGTGATTCCCTTCTGGCCCAGACGGCCTTGGTTTCCTCTGCTGCAGAAACTCTCTCAGGACATACCTCTGAAATTCCCAGATCAACTCAGTCTCCTACAACAAGGTCCGATCTCTCACCCGTCTCCTCAGTCTCTCAATTTAAGGGCTTGGAAATTGAGCAACGTCTCTCCAGCAAAGCAACGTCTCTCCAGCAAAGGCTTCTCTTCTTCAGTAATTTATACTCTTCTGAATGCTAGGAAGAAATCCACTTCTTCAGCTTACTATCGTATTTGGGACATCTTCTGTAGCTGGTGTTTGGCACATAATATTTCTCCTTTGTCTCCCAGTATCTGTGACATCCTTCAATTTTTACAGGACGGATTTGACAAGGGTTTGAGTCGCAGCTCCCTAAAAGTGCATACTTCAGCTATCTCTGCTTTGTTAGATCGGAAATTGGCATTTGATCCAGATATTGCCCGATTTTTTTTTTAATTTTTTTTCAAGCCATTCTCAAGCTGCGCCCTCCAGTATGGTCTTGCTCCCCTCCTTGGGATTTACCTCTGGTTTTACAGGCCTTATCTGATTCTCTGTTTGAGCCCTTGGAGAGTGTTTCTATACTTACTCTTACGTTGAAAAACGTTCTGTTGGTTGCCTTGACCTCAGGTAGAAGAATCTCGGAGCTAGGCGCTCTCTCCTCTGAGTCTCCCTTTTTGATTCTTCAGGAAGACCGAGTGATCCTTCGTACGATTCCAGCTTTCAGACCCAAGGTGGTTTCTGCTTTCCATATGAATCAGGATATCATTTTGCCAGCCTTTTTCCCTCATCCCTCATCGGACGAAGAAGAGAAATGGCATTGTTTGGATCTGGTGTGCTGTTTATCTACATACCTGAACCGGACTTCAGACATAAGGAAGACATCTAGACTGTTCATTATTCCTTCAGGTTACAAGAAGGGTCAAGCCGCTTCTTCATCTCAAATTGGCCGATGGATCATCTCAGTCATTGGTCAGGCCTACTCAGCCTCAGGAGTTCCTGTCCCTCAAGGCATTAGAGCTCATTCTACCAGATCCTTGGCCGCTTCTTGGGCAGCTGCAGCGAACATTTCTGCGGATCGCATTTGTTCGGCAGCAACATGGTCCTCCTTCAACACGTTTATCAATCACGATCAGTTGGATGTAGTGCGTTCATCTACCACAGAATTTGGTAGAAGTGTCCACTCTGCTGCCTTGTAGTTTATGGATCAATAAACCGTATTTGCATGGATTTATGCGTTGTGGTTATTATTCTCCCTCCCTTACTCCTTTCAGCTTGAGTATAACCCATACGTAGTGCTGCCATGGATATATCCGGGGAAAACAGAAAATGTATGCCATACTTACCGATATTTTCTTTTCCCGGATATATGCCATGGCAGCACTGCGATCCCACCCTCTTCTGAAATCATATGTTGTTTCGTGGCTTTAAACTAAGACTGAGGAGGTATAGGGGGGAGTCTCTTTTATTTAGGAGGTGTTCCTGTCCAATTGAGAAGGGGAGGAGCTATACCCATACGTAGTGCTGCCATGGCATATATCCAGGAAAAGAAAATATCGGTAAGTATGGCATATATTTTCTGTTATCTGTCAAAATTCTCTGAATAACACCCCACATGTACATATATATTTTTAAAGTAGACAACCCAGGGTATTCAATATAGGGTATGTCCAGTCTTTTTTAGTAGCCACCTAGTCGCAAACACTGGCCAAAGTTAGCGTTCATATTTGTTTGTGTGTGAAAAAGTAAAAAACTAAATTGAACGCTAATTTTGGCCAGTGTTTGTGACGAAGTGGCTACTAAAAAAGACTGGACATACCCCATTTGCAATACCTTGGGTTGTCTTCTTTTTCTGATGGTATGCCATCATGGAGGTAATTCTCATTCCTGGGCTACCATACGCTCTCAAAGGCAACGTAACCAACCTGGCCATTTTCAATGTAAAAATATTTTACCCATATATTTGACCCTGTAACTTTCAAAAACGCTATAAAATCTGTACATGGGGGTACTGTTAAACTCGGGAGACTTTGCCGAACACAAATATTAGTGTTTCAAAGCAGGAAAACGTATCACAACAATTATATCATCAGTAAAAGTGCTGTTTGTGTGTAAAAAATTTGAAAAAAGTAACTTTCACTGACAATATAATCGCTGTGATAGGTTTTACTGTTTGGAATCACTAATATTTGTGTTCAGCAAAGTCTCCCGAGTAAAACGGTACCCCCCATGTACAGGTTTTTAGGGTGTCATAGAAAGTTACAGGGTAAAATACAGTGCTAGAAAATTAAATTCTGTGCAATTTCGGCCTGGGTTGGCAGGCAGGTCCCTCAAATTGCAATGAATACAATTATTTAATTATGTAAAAATATTACATAAATACGCACGTAGAATTTAAATATATATGCACATTTATATATTTGAAATCTACGTGTATATTTATATAATTATTTATGTAATTTTGTAGATAAACAAATGTATATTTCGTATTATTTATATATATATATATATATAATTTCATTCTAAGTGCATTTTGATATAAATCTATATATTTTAATATCAAAATACAGTTAGAATAAAATTTCATATAGATATATAATTTTTTATTATTTTTAATTTTTTTATTATATTTAATTTACTTATTATTTGTATTTTATAATATATATATATATATATATATATAGTTATTATATATATACGTGTGTAATTTAATTATAAGTTTCTTTTTATATTAATATATGTACATATTAATATAAAAATACACATAGTATGATATTATATATATGATATATAGACATATATTATATAAATATAATATATGTCCATATATCATATATATACACACATATATATATATATAATTTTGTTTTATTATTAACATTAACTTTTTTTTTTTTCTGATTTTACACTAGCAGGGAGACTGCCTGTCAGCACAGACAGTCCCCCTGCAGGCAGACACATGGACACCTATTGTGACCATGTGATCGCTCTGTTGAGCGATCACATGGCCCCAGGGGTCCTAATTCGCCATGGGGAGACTGTCTGGGCTGCAGGCAGTCTCCCCACAACGGGAGCACCGCCGATCGCCGCCGGGGGCACAACGGCGATCGGGTAAGTACATCTTAAAGTTAGGATGGTTCAGGACCGTCATCGGTCGGCAACGCAAAAATGCCGATGACGGTCCTGAACCGTCCTCAGTCCTTAAGGGGTTAAAAGCTGTTAATATTGTTTTTTTTTCTTTCACCTGGTCATAACCTTTTAGTCTTTATGTCTGAATTCATTTCCTTTAAGCATAAACTTTATTCTCTTTTATCCCTTGGGGACCTGAAAGTTTGACAATCCCTTTAATATATGTCAGGAGTGGCAGACTTTTGGTTCTTAATGAGTTAATGATCAGAAACTTCTGACCAATTCCCCTGTTGGGAAGGGGAACATTATAAATTCCTTTCTGCAATAAAGGTATTCTTTTAGGCTCATACAGCTTTGATGCTGTGTATTGCAAGTATTTTAAGGTCTTTCCAGTCCCCACACTAGGTGGTATTCATAAGCAGCAACTGGACCAATCAGGATACAAGATTAGGAACAGTGGTAGCAGCACCAAACAATATACAAATAAAAGTTCGGTAAAAAACAAATAAAACAATTCCAACGTGTTTCGTCCTTCTCTGGACTTCCTCAGGGATGTGTGGACACATCCCTGAGGAAGTCCAGAGAAGGACGAAACGCGTTGGAATTGTTTTATTTGTTTTTTACCGAACTCTTATTTGTATATTGTTTGGTGCTGCTACCACTGTTCCTGATCTTGTCAATATTGTCAGGGACCAGGAACCAGACAGAGACGGAACTAGATGCAAACACACCTTTATTAATAAATGACAAATAAATAACAAAAGCAAAGTCCAGGAATCAAGCAGGGGTCAGTCACCAGAGCAGGTAGTCAGACAAGCCAGGATCAGGAGCACAGAGAGCAGCAGAGTCAGGAACAAGGCCGGAGTCAGGAACCAGGAACAAACCGGAAACACAGGAACAAGGAGACTTCTGGGAAACAGGAAACCACGCAAGGGCAAGGAGGTTCTGGGATTTGCTGCTTAAATAGGCAGAACTGATTAGCAGCAGGGTTGATTACTACTCTCAGGTGAGTAACCGTGGTAACAAGCAGAATGAGCTCATAGTAATTGCAGCTGAAAACTCATTCACTGAAACAGAAAGGGTTGCTGTTTAAAACAGCAAAGAAACCCTGACAGTACCTCCCCCTCAACGACTCCCCCCATCTCTGCTGTTGGGTCCGGGCTTCATGGGGAAGCGGGCGTGATAGGAACGAAGGAGGGATGGTGCATGGACATCAGAGGCTGGAACCCAGGAGCGTTCCTCTGGACCGTATCCTTTCCAGTGCACCAAGTATTGGATCTGTCCTCTGAAGACCCGTGAGTCAATGATGCTGCGTATTTCATATTCCTCATGATTGTCAACCAGAACAGGACGTGGACGTGGCACTGAGGTGGTGTAGCGATTGCAAACCAACGGTTTCAAGAGGGAAACATGGAAAACATTTGAGATGCGCATGTTAGCAGGAAGGTCAAGTGCGTAAGCTACAGGGTTAACCCTTCGAAGTAAACGAAATGGCCCAACGTATCGGGGTGCCAGTTTTTGTGAGGGAACATGGAGGCGTAGGTTGCGGGAAGACAGCCAGACCCTCTCTCCGACCTGATAGGTAGGTGCAGGAAGGCGTCTGCGGTCGGCCTGGAGTTTGTAGTTCTGCATTGTGCGTTGCAAAGAATTCTGAACCTGCACCCAAGTGGAACGGAGTTCCCTGAGATGTTCCTCCAATGCCGGTTTCCCCTATGGCAAGAACGTATCAGGCAACATGGATGGTTGAAACCCATAGTTTGCCAGGAATGGGGATAGCCGGGAGGAGGCATTAATCGCACTATTGTGAGCAAACTCCGCCCAGGGTAGCAAATCAGACCAGTTGTTCTGGTGTTCAGAAATGTAGCAACGCAGAAACTGTTCCAGTGTTTGGTTAGCTCGTTCCGCTGCACCATTGGATTGCGGGTGGTAGGCCGAGGAGAAGGAAAGCTGAATTCCCATTTGTGTACAAAAGGCTCTCCAAAATCTGGACACGAACTGGCTACCCCTATCTGAGACTATCACTTTGGGTAACCCATGCAAACGAAAGACCTCCCGAGCAAAAATTGTTGCAAGTTCCTGGGAAGTTGGTCGTTTTTTCAAGGGAATGCAATGCGACATCTTCGAGAATCGGTCAACAACCATGAGAACGACTGTATTGCCACGGGAGACCGGAAGATCTACGATAAAATCCATGGACAAGTGGGTCCAGGGTCGTTCACCATTAGTTATGGTTTGCAGGAGACCCACTGGAGGGCGTCGTGGGGTTTTATTTTGAGCGCACACAGGACAGGCAGCTACAAAAGCGGTGACATCCGAACGGAGACTAGGCCACCAAAATTGCCGGGAGACGGACCATATTAACTGGTTTTTGCCTGGATGTCCAGCTGCTTTGGGGTCGTGGTATGTACTCAATAGTTTCGTACGGAGGTTAATAGGTACAAAACAACGGCCATTAGGTTTCTCTGGAGGAGCATTGATTTGTGCAGCCAGAATCTCCTCGCCTAGGGGTGAGGTGAGGTTAGTACGGATGGTTGCCAGTATATGGTCCGGAGGAATCACAGGAGTAGGGGTTATCTCCTCTCTAATGTTTTTAGTACCGGGCAAGTAAAAAACCACATAATTGAATATTGATAGGAAGAGAGCCCATCTAGCTTGCCGGGGGGAAGCCGCTTAGCTTCGGAAAGATATGTAAGATTCTTGTGGTCTGTGAGAATGAGGATTGGCACTGAAGTACCCTCAAGAAGGTGCCTCCATTCTTTGAGAGCTAGAATTATGGCTAGAAGTTCTCTATCACCAATCTGGTAATTGCATTCCGCCGGGTTCAATTTCCTCGAGAAATACCCGCACGGATGCCTGGAGCTCTCAGGGTTAGGACGTTGAGACAGGAGGGCGCCTACTCCTGTCTCAGACGCATCGACTTCAAGAATGAATGGTAAGGCAGGGTTAGGGTGTGCCAGTATAGGAGCAGCAGCAAAGGCGACTTTGAGAGACTCAAAGGCAGTAATGGCTTCTTGTGACCAATGCTGTGGATCAGCATCTCTCCTGGTCATGTCCGTGAGAGGTTTAACCAAGGAAGAAAAGTTGCGTATGAACTTCCGATAATAATTGGCGAAGCCCAGAAAACGTTGTATAGAGCGAAGATCCGTAGGTCGAGGCCATTTTAGTACAGCCGAATGTTTCTCAGGATCCATAGAGAATCCAGCATCTGAGATAACATATCCCAAGAATGTGACCTGTTTGCAGTTAAATTCACATTTCTCCAATTTGCAGAACAGATTATTTTCTCTAAGTCTCTGTAGAACACGAGAAACGTCTGCGTGATGGTTCTCGAGAGATGTGGAATGGATAAGAATATCAAGATAAACCACCACACATTGCTGCAGCATCTCGCAGGACGTCATTTATAAATTCTTGGAAAACCGCCGGTATATTGCAAAGACCAAAGGGCATTACTAGGTATTCGTAATGGTCGCTCCTGGTGTTAAATGCGGTTTTCCATTCGTGGTCCTCTTTTATCCGGACGAGATTATATGCCCCTCTCAGATAAAGTTTGGTGAAGACTGTTGCTCCCTTGAGGCGGTCAAATAACTCCGTGATTAATGGAATGGGGTAGGCATTCTTAATAGTAATGCGATTGAGACCCCTATAGTCGATACAGGGTCTCAACTCGCCATCTTTTTTTTTTTTACAAAGAAAAAGCCGGCCCCGGCAGGAGAAGATGACTTCCGAATAAAACCCTTAGACAGTGCATCGGTAACATACTCCTCCATGGCTCGATTCTCTGCTACAGACAGTGGGTAAATCCGGCCACGGGGAGGATTGGCACCAGGTTGGAGTTCGATACCACAGTCATACGGACGGTGTGGTGGCAGAACGCTGGCTTGACCTTTGTCAAATACATCTTGGAATTCTTGGTACTCAGCGGGTAAGGAAGAGGCCCAAAACTTTGACCGGTTTCTGGAGACAGGAAAATGTGCATTGCTGGGACCATGATAATATCTCAGCTTTGCGCCAATCAATTGTGGGGTTATGCTTCTGTAACCAAGGGTATCCCAAAACAACCTGGTAATATGGAGAGGAAATGACCTGGGATTGGATCGTCTCATAATGTAGAGCCCCTACAGGCAGAGATATGGGCACGGTTTCTTGGGTCACGTGGGTTGGCTGTATTGGTCTACCATCGATGGCTTCGAAGGCTAGTGGAAAGTTGCGAGACTGTAAGGGTATAGAGTCCTTTGATGCAAATGCACAATCTATAAACAAGCCTGCGGCCCCAGAATCAAGAAATGCCCGGGTTTTAATGGATGAATCAGGCCAGGAGAGGATAATAGGCACCAAGGGTTTGCCCACACATCTCTGGGTCTGCAGAAAGACCACCCAAGATCTGCCCCTGACAGTATCTTGGGTGCGGGCCCTTTGCCGGACGAATCGGCACGGATCCTCCCTCCTCCTAAAGGCTCTCTCCTCGACCGAGAGGCGTGAGAAGCCTAACCGCCTTGGCTCCACACAGACAGAGGACTCAGGACCAGGAGGCATGGGAGGTGAGGGAGGTTTGGGTGGGCAAGAAAAGCTTGGTGCCAAATCTACAAGAGGCCTCCGCAGGCGCTCCCTGGATGAGGATCTCTCTCGGAGTCTGATGTCAATGAGGGTGACAAATGATATCAGTTCCTCGAAATCTTTAGGTAATTCTCTGGCTGCAATCTCATTTTTAAACACATCGGAGAGACCCTGTGCAAAGGCAGCCACGAGAGTCTCGTTGTTCCAGCCACCTTCTGCTGCCATGGTACGGAATTCACTGGCATACTCGACAATAGTTTTTGTGCCCTGAGCATTAGACATGAGTAGTTCGGCAGTAGGGGTGGAGCGAGCTGGAATATCAAAAACCCTTTTGAAGGACGCAACAAATTCAGGGTAATTGTAAATAATAGGCTTCTCTGCCTCCCAGAGAGGTTTTGCCCAAGCTAGGGTCTTTTCAGACAGCAAAGAAATCATGAAGTGAACTTTGTCACTGTCTGTAGGAAATGCCTGGGGCAGGATTTCAAGGTATCCTTTAACCTGATTTATAAATTCTCTGCACTGACCTGGGTTGCCCCCAAAATACTGAGGGAGCGGGACAGACCCAGTCATCCCTCTAGTCGCTACAGGTTTGGAGGCTACAACCGGTGTTAGAACAGGAAGTGAGGCAGAGGCGGCCGCAATCGCAGGCTGGCCGGGTACTGGATCCAGATGGGCATACTGGTCCAAATGGTGGTTCTGCTGGTCCCACCGGGTAAGTAGGTTAGGTATAGGTGTCTTGCCTGTACCATCTGTATTCATGGCCCTTGCGTAATGTCAGGGACCAGGAACCAGACAGAGACAGAAGTAGATGCAAACACACCTTTATTAATAAATAACAAAAGCAAAGTCCAGGAATCAAGCAGGGGTCAGTCACCAGAGCGGGTAGTCAGACAAGCCAGGATCAGGAGCACGGAGAGCAGCGGAGTCAGGAACAAGGCCGGAGTCAGGAACCAGGAACAAACAGGAAACACAGGAACAAGGAGACTTCTGGGAAACAGGAAACCACGCAAGGGCAAGGAGGTTCTGGGATTTGCTGCTTAAATAGGCAGAACTGATTAGCAGCAGGGTTGATTACTACTCTCAGGTGAGTAACCGTGGTAACAAGCAGAATGAGCTCATAGTAATTGCAGCTGAAAACTCATTCACTGAAACAGAAAGGGTTGCTGTTTAAAACAGCAAAGAAACCCTGACAAATATACAAATAAAAGTTCGGTAAAAAACAAATAAAACAATTCCAACGTGTTTTGTCCTTCTCTGGACTTCCTCAGGGATGTGTGGACAGTCCAGAGAAGGACGAAACGCGTTGGAATTGTTTTATTTGTTTTTTACCGAACTCTTATTTGTATATTGTTTGGTGCTGCTACCACTGCTCCTGATCTTGTATCCTGATTGGTCCAGTTGCTGCTTATGAATACCACCTAGTGTGGAGACAAGCTGTTTTTACTCTTATACACTGTAAGTGCTATATATGCAATAAAATTGTTACTTTTTATACAATCTGCACCATCCATTTTCTTTTCTCTATTTGGAGTGCATTAGAAGATTTGCTGCCACCTTATATTGAGATTCATCGCTGGAGGTCTCTCATATTGTCCAGTTCCCTAATACAGAGGGAGATATGCCTGATTTCATCTTACCTTTGTGAGTTCTCTACCACCCATATTTTCAAGTGGTCTTTAACAATATTACCCTATATATTGTTTATATATTTTTTACAGATACTATTTTGAATTCTTACATTTCTACATATTCCCAGTTTGTATTATATTTATTTACATATTATCACGTTGGTGATTCACATTATTTTGTACCTTTTTTTTCCTTTTTCTTGTCACTGTTGTTTTTTGAGTGTTTGTAAGGGTACACTTATAAACCTAGGGTACTGTGTGCACTATAGTACTGACGGTTAACTTCTTGCTTTTCTTTCCAGTCCCCAGACCATTCTACCAGGTTTACTATTTCAGGTAAAATTCACCTGTTTGCCTGAACAATAGAGGAAATCCCTAAACAAGAAGTTCCATTACGGACCTCTCTCCTGATATTCAAGGGGATTCTTCTAGGTGTCCTTATATCTGGAATTGCAACCAATGTGTGGCTTTAAGTGGTTGATTCATCCTGCATAATGTAATGTAATACAACTTATTGATGACAAACATTTGACTGATATGTTTTACATGATCTCTGTACCTAGATCTGTATAAGTTACGGTCACTCCTAACATTGCTGTATCAATTCATCCACTGTGTGAGGTTGTGAATCTGAATTTAGCAACATCGGGCCATTGTTGCAGTGTTTTAATAACGGACTCTTATTTCTCTACTAGGCTCTGCCTCTTTCTGACAAGCAGATATTGATTTGTTCCTGTATCTTCAGGTAAGTAGTTCACAAGGCAAGAGCAAGCAGTGTGAATAGTCTTTATTAATTACATCCAGGAAGTAGTGAGATTCTCAATGTAATTCTCCCCATGTTTAATAGCCTGGTGTGTCCGTTCTCATCATTTTCGGCTTGTTCCAGTATGATCTCTGGAAGTTATGCCTTTGTCGAGGTTCTGATTTGATGATATCAATTCGGTTTTGTATCAGAATGACATCCTTCTCTAGCTTATGCTTTCATGGCCTTAATTCCTACCTGACTCTATATCTATCTATTCAGGATATTTCAGATATTGAATGCCAGGAGGTTGCTGACCTTGCAGCCTCTAGGGAAAATTGTCTTGTCTGAGCAGATTTTATCACAATTTCCTATTGATTCTTGTTTGGCTTTGTAGAGTCTTCTAAGATTTATACAGCTCAATAATGGTTTTATAGCTGTTTATAGCTGTTTTTGAACTCTGTCCCTCCCTCTATATGTATTGCTTGGGTATTCCCCATGAGTAAATGCTGCCATGAATAATGGTCAGGAAAAGGGAAAATTCCTTCATAATTACCGTAATTTTCATTTCCTGATAATTATTCATGGCAGCATTACGGTCCCACCCATATACTATAGGAGGTGAAGCTAGTTACAAAGACTGCCTGATGGGAAGGGGGAGGATCTATTTATACCAGTTTCAGAGTTCTATTTCCTGTCCTTTCTGCTGTAAGGGGAGGAGCTACCCACGAGTAAATGCTGCCATGAATAATTATCAGGAAATGAAAATTACGGTAAGTATGAAGGAATTTTCCCTTATAATTGTATTTTTCTTCCTAGGTCATTAGTATTTCGTTTTTAAGTCTTTTTCTCTGCATCTACCCTACTTCAAAAGGATGCACGATAGTCAAACACCTGTATCAAAATGGCACATTAATGCAATTCCCGGACTTACAGAGCAGGTATGACCTACCGCCCCAATCACTGTTTTCATTTCTCCAACTTAAGTCACTCCTGGAACATGATACAGGGGTAACCACACTAAAGAAAGCACAGGGTATTGAAAGGATGTGTATAGCCAGAACGACTCTGCGAAAGATAATCTCGACCATATACAAAGCGTTGACTGACACAACTGACGGAGATGGAGAGAGAGAAATTCCAGGAGGCATGGCAAACAGATATAGGCAAAACACTAACAAACGAACACTGGCAGCAAGCATTTAAAGCACACAAAGGCAGATCCAAATGCGCTTCCCACCTGGAGCTGTTGCGCAAAATACACTATAGATGGTACATGGTGCCGGTCAGGCTTGCGACTATCTACCCCCATACACCTGCGAACTGCTGGAGATGCGGGAGGGAGAAAGGCACGATGTACCACATATGGTGTACGTGCCCTCGCATCACGAATTACTGGGTAGCAATAGGCAACATACTTTCCAATGCTCTGCACCAGCCTATCACATTGGAGCCCGAGTGTGGAATCCTCTTCATGACCCTAGACGAGTTTCCCAAAGCCCAGGCATTCATAATGTTCCACATACTAATAGCCGCAAATTTATACATAGCGAAGGCGTGGAAGCAAACAGACGCCCCAGATATAGACACAGTGGTAAAACAAATTACAATGAACATTGACTATGAAACAAGGATACACACAGGGCACAATCTGCAAGAGCACAGAATGAAAGCCAGATGCGAGTGGGATAGGTTCCTGGAGGGATTCAACAATGGACTAGGGAAAGGGACAAGCCATCAGCCGCTTCAGTAGGCGGAGAGAGACAGGAAAAAGCGGGGAAGGAGAGATAACAAATGGAGGTACAAGAGCGCACCCGAGACAGCCCACACTAACTTTGAGGGAAAGGTCAGAGGAATGGACACCCATGTGTATATAGTTGTGTCGAAAGACACCTACCTTGTATATAGTTGTGTTGGGAGACACCCAGCACCTACATGGGGAGACAGTAACACTACCTACTAGCCACCAAGCTAGAGAGACGAACATTAACAACACGATTGAGCAACATGATGAAGCTGGGCAAAGCCCACAAGCTCCAGGGACATGTCAAGAACTCTCTCTCAGGTGGGAAAAGGAATGTGACCGGGTGTCCCCTCTTCCCCTCCCCCCCCCCCTGCCTATCCGACCCCCCCCCCTCCCCTCACCCTCTTCCCCCCCCCCCCCACAAAAGAACACTTGCGCCAACTAAACACTTGAGGCCCTATTGGCACATCCCCAACCTGAGAGACTCCTCTAGGGGGGCCGATACAGTCAACATATGGGATATGCAATGGGAAAGAGTTGGCAAAATAGGCGCACCATATGGATGCAAAATCGATCAGATGTTAAGAAACCTACATCCCACCCCTAATTTTGTTCTGTACCCCTTAATTATTTCTGAACATAAAATCGGTCATATTGTGAACTAAAAGAAAAAAAAAAGTGTATTACAAATAAGCCGCAAGCATATGTTGGCACTATGTGAGATTGTAAACGCTGTGAATCCGTAAATGTAATTATACGCTTATACACTAATGACTTATTGATATTTTCCCCTATCCCGCTTTCCTTTTTGTACCCCAAAACGAATAAAAATTGTCAAATTGGAAAAAAAAAAAAAAGGATTGATTTCCTCAATTATTGTAATTACTTTTTTTTTTAAAGGCATGATTTCAGGTTTTCTATAATAAATTTATTTTTTTTCCTTGTTATCAATTTTTTTTTAATTTTTTTTACAGAAATTTAGTAACTCCAATTCCATCAAGCATTGTAAATAGGATAAAAAAATATCCAGATCCTGAAGGTTTTCATCAGGATTTCAAATATTTATTTTGGAATAAAATGTATTTTCTTACAAGATGAATGCCAAGTTTTGTTTTTGTATTATAAAACTGTCACAAAAATTTTAGAAACACGACATTGTCTGACATTAGATAACTGTCACGATTCGGGGAACCCAACACGCTAACACACACACACACACAGACACACACACAGAAAGTGTGCAGTACCGGTCCTTAGAGTGGCCGGGCTAAGCACACACAGAATAGTCAGGAGACAAGCCGAGTAAGGGGAACCAGAAAACAGAATAACGAGAAACAAGCCGAGGTCAAAGGGTAGGAGAAAGTCACAAAGTCAGTATAACAAGCCAGAGAGTACGTAACCAGAAATCACACGTTCAGAATCAATACTATAAAGCAAAGACCACAACAGGGCAGGGAGGAACAGGAAAGGTAAGTATTTAAACCATCAGGTTAATTCTGATTGGATAATTTCCAATCAGAATTAACAATCACACGTGGGAGATATCTAAATCTCCCACTGTGATTGAGGCACTGTGCCTTTAATGCCGGGTCAGGTGACTGACCCCGGCGTGACATATCTTGGGCAGTCTTCCAGCGTGCAGCGTCATGCATGCTGCCGCTGGGGGGCGTGGAGGAAGACGCGGGCGGCATCCGAGGCTGGAGGGATGCCGCTCGCCGAGACCACGTGGAGAAGGGGACCGCGGACGGCTGGAGGGTGAGTGCCGCGAGCGGACTGCAGCCTCCCCTTGCAGCCGCCCGCGGGGTCCTGACAATAACACTATGTAAGTTTTAAATGTATTTCTGAAGTAATAGTGCATCGAACTGAATATACATAAAACAAACATTTTGATAAAAAGCAGGATTTGGGGAAAAATATTTCTATAAAAAAATTGTTACAAAAATGATAGTTAAATATTAAAAAATAAATAAAACGGGGAAAGTTACTATCAAGTATCATCATTACACACTAACACCGCTGCACTGAACCCACAACATTAAATAAATATATATATATATATATATATATATTGAAAAAGACCCTTTAGGGGTCGAAACGTCGATTGATTTGACTACACATGTAAAGCACAGCAAAGAATAAAATACCTTTTGGATGAAGACCTGTGAGTGCACCTTTCTTCTATTTAATAAATATATATATATATATATATATATATATATATATATAGCGCTAGGCATACACACACTTCATTCAAAGGAATTTCCAACAGTGTTTGAAAAGTGTTAGAAAAGAAGTTTGTGTCTTAAATTCTTTTTCATTTCAAAATTCTTTTTAACCCCTTAAGGACTGAGCCAAATGTACACGTTGTGAACAAAACATAAACAAAACCTGACATTTGCGCAATATGTGTGTCCAACCATAATTCACCTCTTATATATTAAATGCACCCACCCTTATTATATATCATTTTATTTAGGGGAAACAGGGCTTTCGTTCAATATCAAATATTTAGCTATGAAACATAATTTAATATGAAAATGGGAGAAAATAAGAAATGTTATTTTTTTAGTTGTAGTCATAATACTGTTTGCTTTTACTGCAATAAAATACACATATTTGTATTCAGCGATGACTCATGTTTAAAACAGTACCCCCTATGTACAGGTTTTATGGTGTTTTGGGAAGTTACAGGGTCAAATATAGCACGTTACATTTGAAATTGAAATTCACAAGATTGGTTATGTTGCCTTTGTGACTGTGTAGTAGCCCAGGAATTAAATTTACACCCATAATGGCATACAATTTGCAATAGTAGACAACCCAAGGTATTGCAAATGGGGTATGTCCAGTCTTTTTTAGTAGCCATTTGGTCACAAACACTGACCAAAGTTAGCATTAGTATTTGTTTGTGTGTGTGAAAAATGCAAAAAACACAAATTTTGGCCAGTGTTTGTGACTAAGTGGCTACTAAAAAAGACTGGACATACCCCATTTGCAATACCTTGGGTTGTCTACTATTGCAAATGGTATGCCATCATAGGGGTAATTTTCATTCTTGGGCTACTACACAGTCTCAAAGGCAACGTAACCAATCGTGTATACCTATTACTGTTTGACCTGTCATGTACACGCTATTTTTTTTATTAATGGCATATCCTGTCTGTGGTTTGAAACCAAAAATTATAAAAAAAAAAAGAAACAGAATTGGGTGCAGCTTTGAGAGAAGAGAGTTTGTTTTGCATTTTAAGGTAAAAAGGAACATAAACTCTCCTTATCGCTGGGAGTTCCCAATGCATTTTCAACAAGAAATGCATAACTAATTGATGAATGTTAATAATAAAAAACAAATTACTTCTCAAGAATCCATTTGTTAGAAGAGTTGCATGTCCATTGATATTGTACAACTTCTGAACCTTCAACTCCCCACTAAAAAAGATGATTTCGGGGGGGCGTGGCTACCAGCGGAGCAAGATGGCCGCATAATCTTTAGCTCCAGCACATGGGCTCCGAAAAACGGCAATTAAATTTCAATACAGGGGACCTGGACTTTCACAAATACATCATGTCGCAACCTAAACAGAAACGGCAGACCACCAAAGCCGACAAACACAATTTTTTGGGGGGCAAAACATGCCGTCCACCAAACAAACAGCGCTGCCGCGCCAACAAGATGGCGGAGAGGACTCTAACGATGGCTGCACCTTAACTGAAATAGCCGACCAAACACTGGAGGAACTTGTTACCAAACAATTCCTCATGGAGCAACTAGATGCTTTCTCGAGCAAAATGATGACTAGCTGGATGGCTGGCCTGTCAGGTCTGAAAAAAGACATAGGGGACCTGGGCGCCCGAACTTCCCGCGTGGAAGAGAGAATGGAAAACAATCTGAGCTCCCATAACCAGCTAGTGGAACAAGTAAACACGCTACAATCAACTATAATTACCATGGAAAACAAACTTATGGACATCGAGGACAGAGCACGGAGAAACAATTTGAGACTGCGGGGCATACCGGAGACGGTAACTCCTGCTGATTTACAGGCCTACTTACATGACTTCTTCCATACGCTGTCGCCGGATACACCATCCGCTATGTTGCTTCTAGATAGAGCGCACAGAATACCTAAGCCTCGGCACTTACCGGACGCAATACCCCGGGACGCATATCCTATGTGCCCACTACCACCACATAAAGGAACTTATCTTGAAACAAAGATGGTATGCCAAGAATGTACCCAGCAAGTATGCTGACATCAAAATATATCCAGACCTGTCAGCGGCGACGCTGAGAAGACGGAAAGCCTTCCAACCGATAACCATCATCCTCAGGCAGCACCAAATAGCCTACCGGTGGGGATACCCTCTCAAGCTTCTGATCTCCAAAAATGGAACCACAGAGACGATACACTCACCAGAGGACGGAGAAAGACTTCTCCAGGAATAGAACCTGCCCCCACCGAACAAAGGACCGCGTGCAGCCACTAAAATGCCAAGAGAATGGCAGAAAGCATAACAGCCATGGACTCGCACCAGCTGCACTGCATGATCGCTTTACCCTACCACACAATGGCTGGTAAAGTATTACAACAAACCCCCCCCGCCCCCAAAAAAAAAAAAACATTTTATGATTTCCAATGTTGAATCTAGTTTGACCAAGTTTCCCCTGAATACACATACCTCCAATAATAATTGTAATATGCCTATACATCCCCGTACCCCGAAGGGCCGAGGCCTGCACTCTACCTAGCATAAAAGTACCCTCCACTGATTATTAGAAGAGGGTTTTGAATTGACAACAACCCTAGTTTGCCTATGCGGGCAGCTTTCATAAGCCACTGAGTAGGACCGCTGAACTAGGAGTGATTATAGATAAGTTCACCTATGCAGCTAGATAAACACAGACATGGCACTAAACGGGCAGACAGAATTAGACACAGCAACTCTGCTTACATACCCAGCAGAATATATAATTTAAGTTATCATATAAAAAAAAAATAATAACCTTTCAACCTCGTGACCTCATACGACCCTATGCGGAACTTCATACCCATTAAAGGACCACTCTAGGCACCCAGACCACTTCAGCTTAATGAAGTGGTCTGGGTGCCAGGTACCTCTAGGATTAACCCTTTTTTTTTATAAACATAGCAGTTTCAGAGAAACTGCTATGTTTATAATGAGGGTTAATCCAGCCTCCAAATCCTCTAGTGGCTGTCTCATTGACAGCCGCTAGAGGCGCTTGCGTGCTTCTCACTGTGAAAATCACAGTGAGAGCACGCAAGCGTTTATAGGAAAGCATTGTAAATGCTTTCCTATGCGACCGGCTGAATGCGAGCGCGGCTCCTGCCGCGCATGCGCATTCAGCCGATGACGTCGCGATCAAGATGGAGAGGAGGAGGAAAGCTCCCCGCCCGGCGCTGGAAAAAGAGGTAAGTTTAACCCCTTCCTCTCTCCAGAGCCCGGCGGGAGGGGGTCCCTGAGGGTGGGGGCACCCTCAGGGTACTCTAGTGCCAGGAAAACGAGTATGTTTTCCTGGCACTAGAGTGGTCCTTTAACGTATAATAGCATGTTTGGGACCCAATTGTGATCCTATTCCCATAGACCGCAGGGTATAAAGACAAGATACTGTAGATTTATGCAGGGGTAACCAATAGACTTTATAATGCTGTATTACTGTATATGAAGGTTACTATGAATATTGTTGCTATGAAAATGTATACATATATCTGCCATGCTTATCACTCATGTAAACATGTGTTGCACATTTAGCTTATGGATCCCACAAACCTTGCTCCACAAGCTGCCCAAAACAGGAAGCACTAATATTGACTAAGGCATGTTCCGCATAAACTATGCATGGGGAGTCGGCCCCACGTACTACTCGGGGACTACCAACCACACCAAACTAATGAAGGAGCCCAGGTAGCCTCCTCAGTGAGCAATACGCGCATGCTCACCACCCCCACGGTGCCAACACAGGGTACCAAGCCCACCATATGGGCCATATTGTATATAGTTGAGCTCTCGCTGAGACTCCAGTTTCTCCCTTTCTTCACCCTGACACAGGTTACAAACTACTCAAGCAACCAAAGTACACCCACACCCGCTAATCTGCACACAGTTCCAGAAATCAACACACCAAATGAATACCCACAAATGCCAGGGATCGCTAAGATCTCAAACCACACATGCATAATGAACACTACCAGACACCGGGAGAGAACGAACACACGACGATCTGCTTATACACATACCCAAAAATCGTTATTGGTATACCACTGCCAAACACTACTAAATATTAGACGATGCAACCCGACGACTATCACCATGCATACAATGAACTGCACCCTTAATGAAAATATATTCACATAATGTACGGGGACTTAATTCCCCCCAAAAACGCCAAATGCTGAAGACAGAAATGAAGAAACACAACGCTGACGTGATATGTCTCCAAGAGACTCACTTTCAACGGTTAAAAACACCATCCCTGGGTCTTACACTATTCCCACACCAATACCACTCCACTTACAGTCGCAAATCAAGAGGAGTTAGCATCCTAGTGCACCAATCGGTAGCATTTCAACCGATCAAAATACTTACAGATAGTAAAGGAAGGTACCTCATACTAATATGCAATCTTAACAATGTAACATATACCATTGTAAATTTTTATGCACCAAACGACAGAACCAATTCTTCCATAGCTTAATGGCTAAAACGAGCAATATACAGCAAGGCTTACTAATATGCTGCGGAGATCTGAACCATATTCTAGACCCTGAAATAGACACAACGCTAAATACTGCAAAACCTAGGTCAAAATCCCTCATCTCCGCCTGTACCTTACTCAATAAAACCCTAACCCAATTTAACTTGTATGGCGCACTTTGCACCCAGGTGACACAGATTTTACCTACTTCTCACACGTGCATAAAACTCATTCTAGAATAGATTATTTTTTCACAACCAGCGCAGGGCCCCCACAAACACAACAATGCACACACGGGGACATAACCTGGTCTGACCACGCGCGTGTAATCCTGGCAGTGACAGACGCATTCTCTTATAAAGGCAAAGGTTCACCAATAGCACCCCGCAAAGCTCCGATATTGTGGCAAGCTCACAAACCAGTCATGAGAGGATTATTAATTCGTAGAGCATCACACCTCAATAAACAAAAACAAGCCACACTCATGGAACTAAGAGACACCACACAAACCTCCTACTAAACGAGGCAACAAGACCTCCTGACAAAAATACAAACCACAACTGCTAAGATCAATGAACAACAATTTCAAAAAACAACGTATACCTTTCAAAAATTTAAAATGACCCATTATGCCCAAGGAAACAAGGCTGGCAGACTACTAGCCAACATGCTACACAAAAAACAATCAACTGCTAAAATCCCATACATACTATCCAAAGATAACCACAAACTCTGGAACCCACAAGACATGAACCAAGAACTAGTAACATTTTATAGCAATCTATATAATTTAAGAGAAGACAAAACCCTTCACCAACCCACCCCCTCCAACATTGACGGATATCTGCAGCAGATACCATTACCGACGTTGACAGCTGAGCAGAAGGACATACTATCTAGACAAATCACGACGGAAGAACTGCAACTTGCGATCTCCCGCTTACCCACGGGGAAATCTCCGGGTCCAGACGGCCTAACGAACTACTATTACAAGACTTTCGCACCCACACCCGTCCCATACATGTAACAGGCATTCCAACATATAATTAACACAGGAACCATGCCACCAGAGATGCTTATAGCTCATGTGGCCACACTGCCTAAACCAGGAAAAATACCGGACAAATGACAAAATCTTCGCCCCATCTCGCTTTTAAATACTGATATCAAATTGCTAGCAAAAATATACTCCAATAGATTAGCCACAATATTCCCCAAGCTAGTACACGAAGACCAAGTGGGCTTTGTGAAAGGCAGACAGGGCACGGACGGCACTAGGAAAGTCCTGGACCTCATATATAGCCTTCAAAACCGTAACACAGGCAGCTTATTTTTATCATTGCCGAAAAAGCCTTTGATAGGCTTAACTGGACTTTCCTAAAGGCAGTACTACTGAAATTTGACTTCCCACCGGCATTTATGAACACTTTATAGGCGCTATACTGTAACCCCACCGCTAGAATATCAAACACTGGATTCCTCTCTGACCCATTTCGTATTACAAATGGGACCAGACAGGGATGCCCCCTTTCGCCCCTCCTGTATGTCCTAGTGCTAGAACCTTTTGCAACTCTCATTCGGAAACATCCCTCTATCACGGGCATTCACACTCAACGCAAAGAACATAAACTAACACTATTTGCAGACGACATACTCCTGATGATACAAAACCCGGACACCTCCCTGCCATACTTTCACTCCATCCTGGACACTTACAGCAGGATGTCATACTACAAGTTAAATATATCCAAGACGCAAGCCCTAAGCAAAGGACTCCCCCTAGACGTGACTCACAGACTGCAAAAAACATACAACTATGACTGGAGAAGCGACCACATCACCTTTTTAGGCATACGCTTCACTAAATCACATGCAGCATTATTTAATTCCAATTATGGCAGACTCTTGATAGAAGTAAAAAAACAGCTGCAAGACTGGAAAAAATCCTTCATTTCCTGGTCGGGCCGCATAGCAGCGACCAAAATGATAATCCTCCCTAAATTACAATACTTATTTCGATCCCTACCGATACATATACCCCCAACCTACTTTACAACACTACAACGCTGGGTGACCAGATTTGTGTGGTGCGACAAAAGAGCTCACATAGCACTGAAAGTCATGCATAAACCGTTAAACGAAGGTGGCATGAGCCTGCCAAACTTAAGACAATATTACCACGCTGCTTATTAAGCAGCATAATACAAGCAAGACCGGGAACACAAGAACCACAATGGAAGCACCTAGAAGCAGAATGGGCTGACGGTGCGAGCACTGACAACCTAGTGTGGATCCCGACGACAAAAAGACCACAGATACTGGACTGTCTCCCAACCACTAAATTGACTCTAAAAATATGGGACAGACACCAGAAGACCCTTACGAACAGCTCGACAATACCCAGAGCCATACCACTCAAATCCTTAGCATACCTTATCCCAGACTTTAATTACAGAATATGGGAAAGACATGGCATATATTTCTTATACCAAATGCTTACACATACGGGTTTAACACCATTCCCCAATTTGCAAGACTCCCACAAACTTCCATCAACTGCACACTATTCATATCGCCAACCAAACTCATGGTTCCACTCACAAACTCAAGAGAACAACATTACCGTTCTGGGACAGTTTGAAAAAATGTACATGGGAACTAAACCCCCGTTGAAAATCATCTCCTCAATATATGCAACACTACCCTCAAAACATGCATTGAAAGAACACAAATTTATCAAAGCATGGGAGGGAGAGCTACATAGGTCATTCAACGAATCGGATTGGGAACGTATGATTTTAACCCCCAAAGCCTTCTCACTCTGCTCTAGACACATAGAGCTAGCCAAAAAACTCCTTTACAGGTGGTACTTAACACCGACGAGACTACACAAATATAACTCGACCATCTCTACACAATGCTGGAGATGCAAAACCGGTATAGGTTCCATGACACATATCTGGTGGACTTGTCCACTCTTACAGCGATATTGGAAAGATATAACCAAACTCATTACAGACAGTACGTGACACAACCTGCCCCATAGATTGGAACACTTCGTTCTATTTGATATACCGGGATTGATCCCCAAACCGGATAGATACCTGATATGCCATATCTGTAATGATATTATGTACAATGCCACAAATATATATACAAGAAATCAATATGAATACAATAGAGCAGGCAGAGTACACGTGATAGTCCTTAGGCATAAGTAAAGGCCTTAGGCAGGATAGTGCAGCCACCACAGAATATAAGTGGGGCACAGATCCTAAGCCACCAAGCACTAAATAAAAAACACCAAGGAGCAAAGCCCAAAGCAGGTCACATGAAAATAAGGCAGCAAGGTCAGAATCACTGGAAATGGAGTATAGGCAGGAACACTGCAAGCGAACACTGGAACGGGAGGCACAGGACACAGGACCAGGCAGAGACGAGAACACAGGACCATAAGGACATCGGAACAGGAACACAGGATCAGGATACACAGGAGCAAGGAGTCAGAATCGCAGGAACCAGGATACAGCAGGTAAAGGATAAAGGATGAAGGATAATGACCTGACAGGGAGTGAGGGGAGAAACCAGAATATATAGGTGCTAAACAAGGGCCAGGTGTAGTGCTTAACGAAAAGAAATGAGAAACAGTGCCAAACAGAAACAGTGGTGAGTGCGAGTACTGCACGAGGGCATATTAACTAAGGAGTGTCGTGACAATATCAACATAGTAGCCCTGGGAGCACTATCACGGAATTGGTCTACACACACGATACCCACTTTGCCAATATGTATCCAGCACATAAACCAATCCCGCCACTTCGAGACCACTATGAGGCAACAAAATACACCCCCCAAAAAGAATCATAACAAACACAGACCATACTGGGAAATAGCCTGGGAAAAGTGGGAGAATTACAAAGTGAAAATGTTACATGTTTGGCTAAAATGTGACATAACCCACAACTATTCCCGGAAAACCGGCACTATCACCAAGAGACAGACCTAACTGACCACACATTAGGACGTCCTCTTAACCCAGGTCTCAAAGCCCTGCAATACCAAACTCCCGAGAGTGTCAAAACAGAAAGGAAAAACACAGGCTGAACACTAATACTAAGACATAACTGAGCACTCCACAGTGCAGAAACTGAATGGTTCTCCAACACACGCAACACATCACAGCACCTCGCCCTTACACCGGGCTAATCTAGCACCACAGAGACCAGGGCACTATACGTTGTATTATGAAAGTCACTGTTACCTACTGTAAGCTACACAGCGATAGATTTAAATTTTTCATGTGTACCGACAACATTATAAAATATGTATAAAAAGCGATAGAAATGTACATGTTAGAAATGGATCTGATGTAATTGTAACCTATTTGCTAATCTCACCTACCCCCCCCCTCTTTTCTTTTCTGTATCCCCATGTTTTACTAATCGACAAAACAATAAAAATTGTCAAATAAAAAAAAAAAGATGATTTCACATGCAGAGGATCATTTTCTGCTATTTCAGGTAATTTTTTGAGCACCTTAATTTCCTTTCTTTGTGATGGTCTGCTTACCATAAATATCAGTATGGAATTAACTAAAGTGCTGACTATGAAACAAATAATAGGGAGTAACAATTAGCACAAGTATAATAAGGTCTTTATACAACATACGAATAAAGATCGTTTTGCAACTTCTCTTTTAGATTATCTAATATACCAGCAATGAATGACACATTGAAGGGCCCACAATCTTCCAAATGATGAATAGCCTGGGCCATTTGCCTTCCTGGACCTATAAATGCATTATATTCCAGATAGAATGCCACCAATTTTAGGCCATTAAAAAATATGACTTCGCTCAAAATCATACATACAAACATTAGGCAATATATAAAGCTTCTAAATACCTGGTTACAATAAAAATAAGTTTCTTGTAATGATGGGAGTTACATTTATGGAGAAAATAGAATTCTATATTTATTCCATTATACTTTAATATATGCTATGTCTAATCTCTGAGCTTGTGTGGGAAAGAAGCAAGTTGTGATTTTGCACTTTGCTTTCAAATCCCACAGGCCTTGAAAGTAGTTTGTGAAAACAAGTGAATAGCAGATAAGCCTTTAACCCGCTTTTTTTAATGACACATCAAATATAACTACTTTGTGCAGATTGAGTAAACAATGACAAACATCTGCTTGATACAATGATACATGTTCACACACCAATTTTTTTAAAGTCATATTCAATTAGCTACAGAATGCATGTGTTACAATCCAATATCCTGATATATATAGATATAGATATATATCTAAATATAGATAGAGATATATATATATCATATATCCTGATTTTTTTTTATTTTTTTAATGATGCCGGATACATGGCTCTTGAGAAAAGAAAACTGCCAAAATTATTTACTCCTTAGCTCCACCCCCATTGTCACCCACTTCCAAATGAAAATGAAGACAGAGCTTAAGGAAACAATACTGCTATATACACTGATCAGCCACAACATTAAAACCCCTCACAGGTGAGGTAAATAACATTGACATATGTCGTTACAATGACACCAATCAAATGGTGGGATATATTAGGCATCAAGTGAACAATCAGTTCTTGAATTTCAACCAGTAAACTAGCATCAGGGTTATGAACGTCTAAGGTTCATTGATGCACGTGGTGAATGAAGACTAGCCCGTCTGGTCTGATCACACAGAAGAATTACTGTAGCTCAAAATGCTGAAAATTGCTGAAAAACTTAATGGTGGACCATTACAAAGAGTGCAGTTTGTGCGGCGCTTACTTGGGGAAAAGATGGCAGCAGGATGTACCGTACTTTGGAATGGAGGCAGTGTTATGCTCTGGGCAATGTTAAACAGGGGAACACACAACATTTGCTCTTTTAATTAATCTTCTTTAGTAATAATCTGTCTCTGCTGCTACAGGCTACTACAGTATATTCTATTCAAGTGTGCCATCTGATGGCCTTATCTAGTTTATTTACACACTGCCATCTAGTATGTACAATATGTGCCCTGCCAATAACATTCTTGGACTTTTGTTCTGTTTCAGCTGTATCATTGTATGTTGGCGGTCATCTGACAGATTGTATAGCTGCACACAGAAGTTGTTAAATGCCTGACCAATAGATTTTAGAGTTCTATGAATATGGCCATCGATGATTACTTTTTCTATCCTGGTCATAGTCTTACAAATTTTCAATATGTTATTAAGCATTTTATCATTTTATTTGCCTTTGTAGCACCATTTCTGGTTTAGCTTTTGTAAGGCATAGTTGACTCTGTCCGTTAATTTATTGTTGATCTTATCCGATGTGTTTGAAATTTCTATACTTCTATATTTTGTTGGAGAATTTTTATTTTCTATATTTAGATTGCATGATTCAATATATTATTGATTGAGAGATAGACCCTGTTTTTTTTTTATTTTCTGTCCAAATTTAATAAGAACACCTCAAATAACACTCTTAAAAGCACATCAAATCATTGGAAGTGATGTGTCTCTAATTGTGGTTTCTCTGAAATATAATTTAATTTTATCGGATAAATATTCCATATTTCTACTGTTTGACAACAATCTCTCATTTAATCTCCAGTTTGACCTATTTTCATCATTCATATATATTCCAGTGTCTAGGATCACTGCTGAGTGGTCTGTCCACATAGTGTCCTTAATAAAAACTAACTTACAGAATTGAATTGTTTGAGATTTCACCAAAAAATCTAATCTGGAGTATGATAAATGAGGCTTAGAGTAGAATGTGTAGTTTAATCTCCAAATATCATTCCAGTGGTATTTTGAATTAATACTTTATAATTGATTTTCCACAGAATTTGTAGGGTTACGTTTTTTTTTTCTTACCTGGCACATGTCTGTCTAATGCTGTATATATCACACAATTTAAATCTCCCAGTAGAAGAGTGTCCTGGACCTTATCTTTAAACCTGGAAAGCAATCTATCAACACATCTTTGAAGCTAGTGGTTAGGCACATATATATACAGCAATTAACCATGACGTCACAACAATAATAGACGTTCTTCCGGGTGGCAAAAGCCAAAGCATTCTCAGATGGCACCACTAGTAAATTGCTTGGAAGGGAGACCCACCGTCAGCCATAGCCTAATCTACATTTCAACAGGTAAATTGATTCAAAAACAGACGTGGTGAAAGTTCAGAAATAGTTAACATGATCATTGAGGGACTGATTAACTAATTCAGGAGATAGCAATAAATGAAATGCCTAACCTTGGTCATAGTAGATGTAGACTAAAGGCTAGTCTACTACCATAATTTATAAATGACCCTCAGCCTACCATTGAGTAGTTCTTTTAGTGACTGTTGCTGTTTGACTTACAATATGTTAGGCTATGGTAGATGGTCTATTTCCCTATTATCTAACTAAAAAGGCTATGATCATTTTCTGTTGCTCAGATCGGATGGCACAGACGTGAGCTTTTGACGGTGAAATGGATAGTGCGCTGTAGCCTAGCGCTACGCAGCGAGGCATTCACTCAAACTAAACTCACGGTGATGATGAAATTAATGTGGTACACACATCAATTATCCATCAGCAGTAGCCTACAACTATGTTTTGCTTTTCCTATTTCTTCCATTGACTTTTGATCAGTAGCCTACATGACACTAGAAGTTCTGTCACTTCCTTGTATAATACTTTTACTTCAGGCAGTGACTGGCAATGAGTCTGATCTTCAAAAGAGACCTTAAGCTTACTAATAGTAGTCTGGAATTTCCCCAGCTGAAGATAATTATGCTCTGCTTTGATTTTGTAGATGGACAGTTTTGAGAATACACAAAGCAGAGTTGAAGAGCAAGCGGGGTTGGCAGCAGAAAGGTAAACGTTGGATGAATCATATAATTTAGGGGATCATTAAGATTTCCTCTTAGCAGTTTTAATATTGGTTGTTTGCACATTCTTCCAGTCACTCTGCAATTTAACAGAACCACTTTTTTGACATTGAACACTAGGGACCTGGAAGCGCAAAGCAGAGTAGAGAAGTGACTGCAAGGAGAGGGAGCCCAAAGACAGGCAGGAGCATCCAGACAGAAAGAAGGCAGGCAGTTGTTTTCAGAGACACACTGATGGAGAAATATGTCAAATCTTTCTGCTTATGTTCTCCAGTTGGACAAATCTGATTCCAATAGGTACATTAGCTCTCATTTGAAGATCAGATTCTGTCTTTGCCAGATCCATACAATCTAGATGATGGCTGGTATGCTGCGGATGCTGTTTAGTATCTCTACCTTTATAACTACCTGATTAAGACTCTAGGCCCTTGTACGGGTGAGGCTTTGCGAGCCTATACGTCACTAGAGGCTTATAACTATTTCGTATGTGATCATGTCCAAAACATCAAGCAGCATGATCTATCTGAAACAAGTCCTGTTGCTTTTGTCGCTCCCACAGTGGCTCCAGCACAGCAGATCAAAGAAGAAAAATACAAACCCTGGGTTTGTGTTGGTAGAAATGGCTGTATTGTTGCAACCCACTGCATTTGTGCAGCAGGTTTAGGAGAGGCCTGCAGTCACATTGCTGCTCTACTGTTTGCCATTGAAAGCATTACACAAAGCAGAGACTGAACTAAAGTGTCATGTACTGATATCCCATGTCAGTGGAAGAAATGTGAAAAGCAAAACATGGCTAGCTGTACTGCTGAAAATCTTGACATGTCACATCCAAAGTATGGTAAGGTATTGAACAGCAGACAGAGATAAAAAAAAAAGGAAGGAAGGGCCAGCCAGGGTTATCTATCCAGGAGCAACAACAAGCCTTTGCAGAGCTGACAGAGATCCTGCCCACTGCAACAGTTTTAGTCAGGGACAGTAGTGACACCAACCCTGTTTCAGAAACAGAAGATGCTGTAGACTACCCACAACTCCCATACAGATTAGTGAGACTAACTAATGTTGACAATTGCTCTCCACTATAGACTATAATCGATGATGCCATTCCCACCAAGGCACAGGTTGACAATCTGTCTCAAGCAACTGTTGCTCAGTCCCAGTCACACCTTTGGAGTGCTCAGAGAAGAGGAAGAGTGACTGCCAGCAACATCCACAGGGTCATCAAATGCAATGCAGATGGTGCTTCAGCTGTAAGGACCGTCATGCAGTATGATACCAAGAGCACCTCCCACATCCTCTCAGTAAAATGGGGTACTGAGCACAAAGACACTGCAAGAGATGAGTTTTATCGGCACATGACAACAGTACACACAAACTTTGTTTTGAAACGCACAGGCCTTGTCATCTACCCGCCTTACCCATTCTTTGCAGCATCACCTGATGGGATCTCAACATGTGACTGTCATGGAGATGCAGTTCTGGAACTTAAATGCCCTTTTAAATACAAGGACTTGTGCTCTATTGAGATCCTACACATCCAAAATCCAACTTTTTGCTTAGATACCCATGGAAATCTAAAGAAGGCACATCAGTAATATGATCAGGTACAAACACAAATACTAGTGACCAACTGTACCCAGTGCAACTTTGTTATTTGGACATAGCCTGGCCTTGTCATCGTCAATGTGTCATGAGATGAAGATCATATCACTAATTTGTTGCACCGAACTAAAGTGAAAATGTACAACTACAGTTGTATAGGCATCAAAAGAAAGACAAAACAGTGGCTATGTGGCAGGTGTAGATAATGCAGACTAATACTTTAACATTTTACGTAAATCATATTTAGTATATTTGATCTATTCTTGCCTCTTTCTCATCTAGTAAATATTGTAATTATAGGTTGTTTTTTTTTTTAAATTGTGCTTTTATTAACCCCTTCAGGACGGAGTCAATAGTGCAAGTTCTGATCAAAACAAAACGTAAACAAAAACTGGAATTTTTGCTAAATGTCTGTTCAACCGTAATTCACAGCTGTCACATTAAGTGCGCCCACACTTATTATATATCATTTTGTTCAGGAGACACAGGGCTTTAATTTATCATTAACTATTCATATATGGAACATAATTTATTATGAATAAAATGTTAAAAAAAAATGTGAGAAAATAAGATTTTTTTTTTAAATTTGTATTTCCGTCTGACATTTTGGCTGTGAATGTCATAATACTGTTAGGTTTTACTGCAAACAAATTCACATATTTGTAATCAGCGATATCTCACGAGTACAACAGTACCCCCTATTAACAGGTTTTATTGTGTTTTGGAAAGTTACAGGGTCAAACATTGTTCCATTTTCACATTGAAATTTGCCAGATTAGTAATGTTACATTTGAGACGGTGTGGTAGTCCAGGAATGAGAATTACCCCCATAATGGCATACCATTTGAAAAAGTAGACAACCAAAAGTATTGAAAGTGGGGTATGTTTAGTCTTTTTTAGTAGCCACTTAGTCACAAACACTGGCCAAATTTAGCATTCATATTTGTTTTTGTGTGAAAAAAAGCAAAAAACGAATATTTGGCCAGTGTTTGTGACTAAGTGGCTACTAAGAAAGACTGGACATACCCCACTTGCAATACCTTGGGTTGTCTACTTTTGCAAATGGTATGCCATCATGGGGGTAATTCTCATTCCTGGGCTACCATACTCTCTCAAAGGCAACATAACCAATCTGGCAAATTTCAAGGTCAAAAAAATGAAATGCAAGCCTTATATGTGACTCTCTAACTTTCCAAAACACCATAAAACCTGTACATGGGGGGTACTTTTATTCTCGGGAGACTTCACTAAATACAAATATTAGTGTTTTAAAACAGTAAAACATATTACAACAATAATATAGTCCATAAAAGTGCCGCTTGTTTGTAAAAAAAAAAATGCAAAAAACGTCACTTTTACTTAAAATATCATCGTTGTAATACAATACAATTTACCAAATTACCAACACTAATATTTGAGTGCTTGCAAATTAAATTCTCTGCACTTTCTCCCTGTGTTGTCAGGCATGTCAATCAAATGTTAATTAATCAAATCACCTAATTATGTTAAAAGATTACTTAAATATGGAGGCGGAGCCTAACCGCTGAGCTGGACGGACGTGCTAAACATCAGCTCCTGAAAAACGCGACATAATAAGGGACAAACCCTGAAATCCAACTAATTCACCCACCAAAAGGCACAAGCGGTATAGGGGGAACCCGGGGGCACCAGACGGCACCAAACTCGACATACCTACTGCCCGGGAACCCGCAACATGCAAACGAGGCCTGACTGTTGCCGAGCCGAGGAGAGGCGGCCGCTCTCCTGGACGGTAAAACCACAAACGGATCCCTCGATGTATGAGCCTCCTACCCCCCCCCCCCCCTTAGGAACCGGCGGGGGTTATCCCGGTCCACACAGGGTGACTGGATCAATCAGCCGAGACCCTACCTTGCTCCCAAACGGACAACAGCCTGCACGAGGCGCACCTAAGATGGCGGCTGACAACACAGCACCCCAAAGCAAGCTGCCGACACAGAGCTCACAGCAAGACATCTTGCAGCGCCTGGAGATGATTTTTAACCGCTTCTGGGACCAACTACGAGAGCGGCATCGAGCACCCATCCGACCTGCATGACCCACTAACAATGGATAAGAGGAATCGCAGACAGCGGGAGGTGAGGGGAAAACCCCAGGGTGCAAAAACACAACGCTTACCCACCCACACCTTACCTGACCCACATGGGAAGCAGGCTATAGCAGAGACCACCCGGAAGAATCTTACGCACACACGGAGGCATAAGCGGCCCAAGAGACTGCAGACTAACGGACCCTCCACCAGAAGTACTGCACCCCACCGACTAGAGACACTCGCTCTCTTTCCTCCGTACGACCTCGGACCCAGCTTCTGCAAGAATCCACCAACAACAACGTCCGCCTAAGATCGCTCTTATCGAGCCGGTGCTGCTAGGAATTAACCCCCGCAAGACACTCTGACAGGCATGGACATTGGGACCTTAAACGCACTGGACTTGTGCTTTCCGGCATTGGGAGTGGGCTGACGACATACTCACCTACCAGGGAAGACCCACCATCTACAAGTTGGGACTTACTCACCTACATATCTTTCCCTTGTTCTTCAAGTTGCCCTCTTGATCGATATAGCTGAGCGATACATATACCTGTTTGTCCAACTTAAGTTAATAGTTAAAGCATGTATCTTCCCATGCAACTAGCTAGACGCAGCCATGTAAGAGATGTCTCTAGCATTGTAAAACTGCAATACTTGTATTTTATATTTTATATTTTGATTTTCACTTTTGCTGACCCTCTTTATGCTAACTTATGATGCTGCAATGTAACGTGCTACTAATAATGCGACCAGGGGCACACTTACTCTACAGCATGCCTATCTACAGTCTATCTTAAGTGATACCGACATGCAGAGCTAGATAATACACCAATATGCAGAGAATGATGATTTGCGGATAGACCATACTGATACACTGTACTAGTCCCTCCTGTAACATATAAGTACATATACTAAGTATTGCCGGGAATTAGCAACTACTGTACCCTTAATATGCTTAGTAGTGATGTACCGAACTGTTCGCCGGCGAATAGTTCCCGGCGAACATAGCATGTTCGCGTCCGCCACCGCGGGCGAACACATGCGGTGTTCGGTCCGCCCCCTATTCGTCATCATTGAGTAAACTTTGACCCTGTACCTCACAGTCAGCAGACACATTACAGCCAATCAGCAGCACACCCTCCCTAGCAGACCCTCCCACCTACTGGACAGCATCCATTTTAGATTAATTCGGAAGCTGCAACCATTTTTTATTTTTTTTCAATTTATTATTTTTTTTTTTTAGTGCATATAAATGTTACAAGTAGATACTACCCCCAGACACTCTGTGTTACTGCAGATACTCCCTCCAGACACCCTGTGTTACTGCAGATACTCCCCCCAGACACTCTGTGTTACTGCAGATACTCCCTCCAGACACTGACACAGAGCAGAATAGGGACTGTTCCCCCTACATAGGGTCACTTGGCAGATATGGATTGACACCTATCCTAAGGATCCCTGATAAACACTGACACGGAGCCCTCCATGGGTGAAGATGGATTAATTTTTTTTTGTGCTCGGGTTTTTTATTTTATTTTTAAGTTCGACGGGTATGATGGCTTTTTATTTGGCCTTTTTTGGGGCTAAAAAAATGAAGATTTTAGAAGAAGAAGACGTTGAATAGTAAGTTGAATTTTACTTTACAGGGTAGTAATTTTATTCCCCCTTCACTATTTTTTAGGGTGAGGGGGGTAGGTAGGGGCTTTTTTTATTTGGTTGTGTGACTAGGGGCTTGGGGACACACACTGCATACACACTATACACACACTGCACACACTATACACACACTACACACAATATACACAAACTATACACACAATATACACACACACTGTACACACTATACACACACTGTACACACTATGCACACACACACTACACACACTGCATACACACACTACACACACTGCATACACACTGCACACACTATACACACTGCACACACTATACACACACTGCACACTCTATACACACACTATACACACACTGCATACACTATACACACTCTACACACACTGCATACACACTGCACACACTGCATACACTATACACACACTGCACTAACTATACACACACTGCACACACTATACACACACTGCATACACTATACACACACTGCATACACACTATACACACACTGCACACACTATACACACTATACACACACTACACACACTGTACACACTATGCACACACTGCATACACTATGCACACACTATACACACACACTACATACACACTGCACACACTGCACACATTATATACACACTACACACACTATACACACAATATACACACACACTGTACACACTATGCACACACTGCACACACTGCATACACTATGCACACACTATACACACACACTACACACACTGCATACACACACTATACACACTCTATACACACACTGCACACACTATACACACTATACACACACACTATACACACTCACTATACACACAATATACACACACTGTACACACTATACACACTCACTATACACACAATATACACACACTTTACACACTATACACACACTGCATAAACATACATTTAAAAAAAAATTGCAGCTGTTTTTTACATTTCAAAGTTGGGGAGGGGGGTGCCAAATAAAGGATCCGCCCCGGGTGCCAAATGCTCCAGGTACGCCCCTGTATAGAGGGGAGCCATGTTACTCTGTATATAGAGAGGAGCCATGTTTACACTGTATATAGAGGGGAGCCATGTTACTCTGTATATAGAGAGGAGCCATGTTTACACTGTATATAGAGGGGAGCCATGTTACTCTGTATATAGAGGGTAGCCATGTTACACTATATACAGTGTAAACATGGCTCCCTCTATATACAGAGTAACATGGCTCCCTCTATATACAGATCCGCCCCGGGTGCCAAATGCTCCAGGTACGCCCCTGTATAGAGGGGAGCCATGTTATTCTGTATATAGAGGGAGCCATGTTTACACGGTATATAGAGGGAAGCCATGTTACTCTGTATATAGAGAGGAGCCATGTTTACACTGTATATAGAGGGAACCATGTTTACACTGTATATAGAGGGGAGCCATGTTACTCTGTATATAGAGGGGAGCCATGTTACACTGTATATAGAGGGAGCCATGTTACTCTGTATATAGAGGTTCCCGGTGCTCCACTTCGGTAGGACTGCCTCACAGCCCAGGCAGCCCTCCCACAGCAAAAGAAGCCCCCGGGGGCCATGTGATCGCTCTCAAAGAGCGATCACATGGCCCCCTATAGCTGGCTATGGATCTGTCAGCAGGGGGACTGTCTGAAATGTCTTGATCCATTCAATAGCTCGCTCCACATGAAGACGCAATGCTGAAAGTTGGCCGGCCCTTTCAACATCATTCCCAGGTAGCTGCTTTCTCCCATTCAAGAATCCAACTCTAAGAATTCACAACCTTTTTCAAGATTCCCATAAGGGTAACATTTAGACTTTGTGTTGATAGAGTTAAATAGGTATGCAGGTCCGATCCACCCCAATTTATTATATGGGGGGAATATGGGGGAAACACTATGTCAACCCCATTTATTACATTATTAGATTCCACCCGCTGAACAATGGTGGGGGCTGGAGTGGACCAATTTATCGTTTGGAGTTTACTGCTTGAATATCAGTTGGTATTAAATACAGCTGATTTTTTTTTAAATGACCAAAAACAGTTGAGAATTATTAACTATCTTTTTGCCTATAGAATTAAATTGAGAATTGTGACCTATTTGTGACTTTAGAGTCTATTGTGATCAGCTGCCTTAATATCTTACTGGTTTACTTATGAAAGTAAAGTAAGGGAGGCCTAATTTGGTTTTAAAAAAAAAACTTCAAGGACTTTCCTTGTAGCAGAGAAGAAAACTCCAAGTGCAATATTTTCTTATGTTTCACAAAAGTGATTTCCACATATTACATCATATTTACATCAACTGCCCTTCAATCAGGAACACATTTTTAAAAAGTGAGCTATTATGGGACTGTGGTTATGGGTGCTTTTTTCAACCTTATCTTGTATTAAACAATAAAATGTTGTGAAAATGAAATAATGAATAACCCCCTATACAAGATCCAAATCTTGTCCTGCCTTTTTTAATGTAATGTAATATTTAATTCACTGCTTGGAACAAAGGTAAAAGAAAAGGAGAACTTAATTTTTTTTACTTTTGATGGCACTGCAGTTTGTGAGTGCCTATTTCTTTATTTACACTTTGTGATGTAACATCAAATGTCAGTGTGTACTTTTCTGTACAGTTTCTTCTAATAAAACATCCAGTCGCTATCAGGAACAAAACCAGTACCATATGATGTGTATCATACACTCCTGACACGGAACCTTCTTCTCTATCGAAATTGTCCATAGCACCTCAGACAAAGATGTCACATTTTATTGAAGGTGGTATTGGACTGAGGTATTGATATATTGGGCTGAGTTCACTACAGGAAGCTAAAAATCCCCATGATTCCTATACGCGAATTAAAAAAACTAAAAGTTTTATTTTTCATATTTAATGCATAAGTCTCAGCATACACCTTTTTTGTGTCCAGAAGTGCACAGGAAATGAGAATTGTTTGATTTAATTATTGTTTAATTAATGTGATTAATTATTGCACATTGTATTTGGTATATGAAAGAGTGATAGTTCACTTGTGTTTATGACTTGACAAAGGCTCTGTAGGCCAAAAAGTTGGCACCTCTTGCTTGCTGTTTCCAGGGACATACTAAACAAAATATGGGGATGATGGGATGATTGGCTGCAATGCTCAACACTATCACTAGGTGTCAGTATAAATTTTACACAAATATATGGTAATGACTCTGTTGTAACTTAAAATGTGTTCTTTTATGCAGTGCTTGTTACTAAGTTGCATATATAATAAAGTTAAATATATAATGGAAAAAGTCTATAATGAGTCAATACATTTGTAGGACTGGATTACTGATTTAATATAGTACATGTATGTGCAAACACCACATTTTACCTGTTTTGATAGGAACCTGTGAATAGATGTTTTTAAACATGGGGATTATGGATGGAATATCATGGTATCATAGTTAAACAAGCCAAGGAACACAGTTAACCTGTTTCTGATATGAATATTTGTTTTTTCTACATGGAGATTATGGGCGGAATAGCATGGTTGCACATGCCAACTTAACACGTGCCCCTTTTGCAATGGAAAGAGGAGTATAATAATTTTTATATATGGGAATCAAGGTTTCATGTGCGGGGAGCAGGATAAGTTAAGTATCGTTAGCTTAAGTTTGGGACATTGATTGCGCTCACGTTGGGAGTTTTATATGTAAGGAAATTTATGTTTTTCTTTTATCTGGAATAAATATTTATTTCCGATCTATATTCTCTATCCTACTTTCATTGTTGGAAATGAGTGTTGCTTCAAGGGATATACAGAAACCTGACGGGTTCCCTGCTAAGCTGTGCTAATTGAGCGGTTACTGCTCATGAAAACGTTAGTGAACATTTTTATTACTCACATTGCGGGCCGTTTTCTTTTGTTGATATAGTGCATTATGATGTTTTAATATTTTGTTATCAAACTGGCCATTTAGCCATCACTCCTAATGAGGATTGTTTCTTCCCCTGATTATTAGGGTAAAATGATAGTGTGCAAGGTGTGGAATAGCGCACCATTTCTACCCATTTCTTTACTTACCCAGTTAAGATGGAATCATTGTCATTGATATATTTTGATTTGGTCAACAGCCTCACTTTTTTTTAAATTTATGAACATTTTGATATTGGTGTGAACTTATTATAAGAACATGTTAAGCAAATATAAATCATAGAACTACAATTCTTAAATGTAGAATCAGCATGAACATCAAAATGACATTTATTAAAACACAATCCATAACTATATTATATTGATAAAAAAATTCCAATAAACTAGTTTGAAAAAGACTTTTAAATCAGTATTTAAAAATTCATAAAAATATAATTCATCATGCTTACTCAACATATGCATTTTTTTATATGCTCATGTGTATTGATGTGAAACAGTGGGTTAAACTTACTCACAAGACACAAGTGGTATTGAGAATTTCCCATAGTTCATGCTAAACATAACAAAAGTAAAACTATCTGGTTATTACCTTGGGAAATCTTAAGAGGTAATTTACAAATGTAAACTTTTATTAAATAGCTGGGCAATAAGAGTGTTCTACATTGTGTCTCCATGCATAGAATTCCATGTCAGTAAATATCCAGTTTACATTTTTTTTTATCCTGGCAAGTTAAATTCACATTAAGAGCTGTTTATCAGAACTATTTTGGAATTTTTACTTTACATGTTTATTATTTTGAATAGCTATGTACCAAATTTCTGCATGGACAATTTAACATGCTACTAAATAGGTTAATACATATTGTAAAATTGGCTATTTTCTTTGGCACTGTAAACAAATGTGATATGTTGGTGCTCTCGCCTTGTGTCCCCCACACTTCTAGTGATACCAATTTCGACAATAAACATTTAAAAAAAAAGTATACATCTATATGAAATTTTATTCTAACTGTATTTTGATATTAATATATATATAAATATATATATATTAAAATACACTTAGAACGAAATTGTATATAAATCTAAGTATATATAAATAAATAAAAATAATACAAAATATACATATGTCATACAAAATTACATAAATAATTATATAAATATACATGTAGACTTCAAATATATAAACATGCATATATATTCAAATTCTACGTGTTTATTTATGTAATATTTTTACATAATTAAGTAATTTTATTAATTGCAATTTGAGGTACCTGCCTGACAACCCAGGCCGAAAGTCCAGAGAATTTAATTTGCTAGCACTGTATTTTACCCTGTAACTTTCTATGACACCCTAAAACCTGTACATGGGGGGTACTGTTTTACTCAGGAGACTTAGTTGAACACAAATATTAGTGATTCAAAACAGTAAAACATATCACAGCGATGGTATTGTCAGTGAAAGTGACTTTTTTGCATTTGTCACACACAAACAGCACTTTTACAGATGATATAGTTGTTGTGATACGTTTTACTGTTTTGAAACACTAATATTTGTGTTCAGCAAAGTATCCCGAGTATAACAGTAACCCCCATGTACAGGTTTTATAGCATTTTTGAAAGTTACAGGGTCAAATATAAGGGTCAAATATTTTTACATTGAAAATTGGCAGGTTATGTTGTCTTTGAGAACGTATGGTAGCCCAGGAATGAGAATTACCCCATGATGGCATACCATTTGCAAAAGAAGACATCCCAAGGTATTGCAAATGGGGTATGTCCAGTCTTTTTTTAGTAGCCACTTAGTCACAAACACTAGCCAAAATTAGCATTCAATTTAGTTTTTTACTTTTTTCACACACAAACAAATATAAACGCTAACTTTGGCCAGTGTTTGTGACTAAGTGGCTACTAAAAAAGGCTGGACATACCCCATATTGAATACCCTGGGTTGTCTACTTTGAAAAAATATGTACATGTGGGGTGTACACATTCAGAGATTTGTGACAGATAATAGTGTTACAAAGTCACAATTGATACATTTTAAAAATATATATTTTGAAACAGCAATTTCCTATTTGTACTTATAGCCCTATAACTTGCAAAAAAAAGCAAAAAAGCACGTAAACACTGGGTGTTTTTAAACTCAGGACAACATTTTGAATCTATTTAGCAGTTTTTTTCATTAGCTTTCGTAGGTATGGTAAGTAAAAGATTTCTCAAGCAAAAGTAAAAAAAAAAAATTTTTTTCTCAATTTTACACCATATTTATTTATTTATTTTTTAAGTAAATTATATTACATGATACAAATAATGGTATGTAAAGAAAGCCATTTTTGTCCTGAAAAATATATATATAACTTGTATGGGAACAGTAAATGAGAGAGAGGAAAATTACAGCTAAACACAAACACCACAAAAGTGTTAAAAGAGCCCTGGTCCTTAACGAACATCGCAAAAACAGGCCGGTCCTGAAGGGGTTAAGAGGGGTTACATATATAAACAATTGAAGTGAGATAATATTTAGACATTGCACAAACTGGTGGTTGATGTACTTTATTCATTAAACACTGAACCATTGTAAAATGACAAGTAAAAGTAAAAGTCAGGCATCAATAGCTCATATTCTACACTCGCCTATCTTTACAACTCCACTGTTATCACACTCGCTGAATGCTTTTTATGCTCTAACTCTCCACCACAATTGGAGCCCTGTATAACAGGTTTGAGTTATACACCATTGAATGTATAAGCCCCATAAAAATGTTAAATATATATTCAAAATTCTCTCTACAATTTGGATCCTGTATAAGACAAGCCCTAAGGAGCACAATAGACAATGAAGAAGCCCATTGTGTCATTTAGGGCTTCTCTTTCATAGGGTTCCATAGGGTTGACAATATTAAAACAAGAGTCTCCCTGTGACAACAGTATGAGTATAAAGACATGCAAGATGTATATGTTAAACTCACAAAATAGAAGTGAATATCTGACCCATCATCCTTAATCAGAAGTGGTCTTCAGAGTAATATGGAACAAGTCTTCTTTAGCACTTGTAAAATAAATAAACCAAATAATAGTGCAGATGAAATTAAAACTTCAAAGATTTATTACAAAATTCACTTACAAAAGGTCCAGGTAAAATCAGCATATAATCCACTGCAAGGTGTAGATAAGAGTACATCAAGCAAGTCCCCAACATTGTACAGCAAGCAGTCCCCAATATTTTGTGAGTTTAACATATACATCTTGCGTGTCTTTATACTCATACTTTTGGCACACTGTGCGATTTGTATATCTTTTTTGTAGATATTGCCCACGACGCTGTTATATTATAAGGTTTTATTTTTCTATTTACACCTTAGAAGTGACCACTTCACCCTCTTGCATTCCTACTTATCTGTTTTGTTTTACTATTGTGTTGGTGTTCCAGAGGGCACACTTTTTAGTAGGTTTGCTTGTATATGTATATTTAGTGGTTTGGTATTTTTTTTTTTTTTTTTTTAAGTCCCCAATTAAAGCCTTGAGAAAAAAAATCCAGACAGCCTGACTTTGTAGCTCCACTTACCTTGACTTAATGGTTATTTGTAGATTTTGTGAGCTAGTGATTACATATATGTTTAATGGAAATATGTCAGAGGATCCTTGAGCCTTTTACTGTGAAATGCTCAATGGCTATTATGAGTCAGACCGGTATGCTTTATAATTATTTATGTGAATACCATGGAGATAGATATATATATATACATCCTTGATTTCCAAAGAACTGCTCTTTGGGTATGTTTTTATTTTAAAGCATGCCCTGCCGGCATCCAGGAACATGGTGCATGACGAAGTAGGGACTGAGCCTAAAGTCTGAAAACAGATGAAGGGGACACCATTTTGTTTTTTACAGAGAGCTTAAGATTTAATGGTGGGGTGTTCAATCACCATTATATAGTATTAATGTATTTAACTATGTGCTATATGCATGGATTTGTCCTTTTTTGGAAGGATACTTTAAAACCAACCTTTTGTTGTGTCTCCACTTACTGCTTGCACTGCTTGTTTTTTTTTTTAAATTCTTTATTTTGTAGTGCATATGTGGTACCACGACGGCATTCCACACACGTTTTATTGACATCAATAACAATGGGGTATATAGGTAATTTGCACATTTTTTATATTATCATGAGAGGTCAACTTTATGAGCTGTAGCTTAGAGGAGTGTTCAACGCTTGAGACAAGATAGAAATAGGTAAAGTTATGCATCAAGATTGTCAGACATTGATAAACAGTGGGTCCCTGAGACCTTTCAAGATTTACAACTGCACATTTTCAAGTGTTTTGAGTATTACCAAGGTCAACAGGTGAGGCACAAGATTCTGGTAAACATACTGCGAGAAAACTAACTGAATACACGGAACTGGCAGGCTATACACGTTACTTAGTGGATGCATATGCGAGCAAGCTTACAGGATCGAAAATATATTATTAGTGTAGCCCTATGCCATGTTGCTTGCATTGGGAAACGATGAAAACAAAAAGTGGCAATTAGGTATGCAGGCTAAACTAGTGAGTGTCTAGTGCGGGGCGTGGTATTGCGATAAAATCCCTCGCAGTATATTTAAAAGCTTGGACATAGTATAGAGCAGGCTTATGGAAACAGGCTTATAGAAACAGGCTTGTGAAACAGGCTTACAAGAATACTAATAAAAGAAAATTAGATGTTAATCTTAAACCAGATGAACTTTGGCGTATCCAAGACCTTACACGTATTTCGTTAATAAAGATATACTCTGTCCTGGCTAAGACTTTGCGCATTTGTGATGAAATGGAAAACAAAACAAAACGTGCACTATTTGTAATATAGAATCAATTATGCTAGGTTGTCCACCAGTAAGTATGTCAGCATGAATAGGTGAGTTCACTTAGAGATCCTGGGAGTACTATAGGACCATGTATTGTCCCTTCATGAGTACAGTCCATCTCTGGTGTATGTTATCCCAGTCAGCCGACGCCTACCCTTGAGGCTTGACAGGTGGGCCATGGGTACCTGTGGTGTTGGCGCTGCGGCAGGAGTTTGCCACCGGTATGCCTTGGAGGGGTTCCCCGCTCGAGTCCGTCGCCAGTTGGAGGCTGTGTTGCTTTCCAGTAAGCCTCGCGGCCATTTGCTCGGGGGTATGAGCGCGGGGTTTTGCTACTTTGATTCCGGTGTTGCCGAGTAGTAGGTGAAGTGTGCAAGCTTGGTCTCATTCTGGAACGTTGGAGGGCGACGGCTGGTGCCTGGGAGGCATGTCGGCGTTTCCTGCTGTGTTGAGCTCTGAGGAAGGCGCTGTCTGGGGGCTCGGGATGGGCCTCTACTCAGGAGGCGTCGGGTAGCTGGGCGGATCCACGCCGCTACACTTTGCATCGCCAGCTTGAAGTGCCGACCTCTTGTGTGGAGCGACGTCCAAAGGCTGGTGCGTAGCCGGTAAAAGAATGTGAGGGTGCACTTGGGCGGTGTGATGAGGGTGTTTCATGCCGCCATCTTGTGTGCACCCCTGCAGTCCCGTGCATTTGTGGGTTTAGTCGCTTTGTTGAGTCGCGTTGTGGGGGTAGTCATCCCCAGCGAGGACCGGGATATCCCCCACCGGTCCAGAGGGGGGGTAGCGGGGCAACCTCCGAGTGGGACGTATGAGCAGGACCCGTGCTGGGGGATCGGCAGCCTCCCCCGCGCCGCAGGCTCCGCTCCTGTGTAGGCCGCATGGCCGGTAAGGGTGCTCATTTGACTTGTCGATGTGGGACAGGTGTCGTTTTGTTCCCTGTGTGGTCCTGTACCAGTTTCTGGGCACTTTGTGCTGCTGGCATGGTTGGATTGCTCGGGATAATCATATATGTGCTCGATGGCATGGGAGCCCTCATGGAGCACGTCCGGCCATCTTGGCAGTCAGGCCCCGCCCCCTTGTACTGCTTGTTGTTTCCTCTAGAAGTCCATCTGTATTGATCTCTTGAATAATTATTCTAATGAATACTATCAAGAGGCACAAAGATGTAAATTGATCCATCTATAGGAGTGACTGGTAGACCATGAATGATCAGTTCTTATGAAAATCCTCCACTAACTACCTTTTCAATTAGATCAATAAACTGTTGATTGGTAAGATCATCTTTGGTGTCTCTTAAAAATGGTTTGTTGGCCATTATGGAATGGTCACAAACAAACCAATTCAGTTTGCTTGGAATATATGTATTCTCTATCTCTTCTTGGGAGGATCACTTGAAGTTAGAGGTAGCTTTGAGCATATTATTGAGTTTTGTCCCTTATATGGTAGTGCAGTATACTTTCAACACCAGCAGATGGGTAGATCTTAAAATATCCCTAGCCCCAAATATAGTATTGCTAATATTTCATGTATATTAAAGATTGAAGAAATCCTACTTTTTCTTTTTTTACATTCTTTATTTTTGGAGCACAGAGTCAAGTTAAACCATGAGCATTGACATAACATGTGTGACTTGAGATCAGAGGTGTAACTACAAATCACAGGGCCCTGGTGCAAAAAGTGCCCTGGGCCCCCTAGCCCCCATGCATCTTCCCCCGCCCCTCCTTTTGTATAACACATACAGATACATACACGGACACACATGCTAACACACAGACACACAGAATGAAACACATTCAGATACACCGAATGACACTTCTACAGATACACAGACACACACTGATACACATGCAGAAACACGGACACACATACAGAAAGATTACAGGCATACAGTTCCTCCAGTGATAGGAAAGTATAGCTTGAGTGTTGGTGCCCGGATAATCCCCTACGGCAGGGGGGGAAACGGAAGCCTCTTCTGCGTTCACACTTCCCAGCGGGTAGATCAGCCAACTTTCCCACATCTTCTCCCGCAGGTAGGCTGCAAAATCGCCTCATGGGCTGTGAATTTGGAGGATTTCGGCGGATTGTACAGGGTGCCGTCGGAGCTGTGGAAAATGGCACCCACTTCGTTCCACGGCTAAGCCCCGTCCCCCACAGTTTCCTTTTTTTATGAATAAAGCCCATAGGGGTCTTGTAAAGGATCTCAGTAATGGGGAGCTTCTAACTATATTAATTATTTTGGCAATTTTTGCATGGCATATTTATTAAATGGTACAATTCAAACCTGCATTGAGCTAGAACATAAAAACAGTATTGTGTAAGTATGATACATTTTTATTTATTTTTTTACAAATCAAGGCTGTTTTTTGTGGGGCACATTAATTTAGTGAAAAGTGACCATTTCAAGTCCATTGGGTGTTGCAATGTGGGGGTGGGGAGCTGGGGGTAAGTATTTTGCTATGGGTGCAATAATGAATGGTTATCAGAAGAACTGGAATAAAGAGGGACAAAGGAAGAAAATCAAAACAAGAAATACATTTTTTTTTCAATAACATTTTAATTAAATATGAAAAAGAGTTCATATGTGATGCAATGTTTAATGGCAAAGTGTTTCCATAGTGCCTCCTTATATTTAAGCTTTTTTAAATTAAGTTCAAAAGTTTGGGAGGTTATGTTGTAATCAGGTGTGACGGTAGTCACCATCACCAGGAGCATAAGACAGATACTTCAAGTAGGTCCCCGGATGATTCCTATGTTTAAGTCATCCTGTGCCCATTATAGGTGCAGCATGTGTATTCTTTTTTAAATGTCTCATGTGCTATCCTGCCTGCTAATGCCCTGTACTTACTAGGTGGAGATGGCTATGGAGCCTGTGCAGTGCAATCTGTTGATTGTTAAGAACTTGAAACAGCCACATGCACTACCTGAGTAGCACGGCTCATTAATTGGCATATTCTGGTAGACTTGCATATTATAGTTTCTGCAGGCAGGGAACATATTTCTTGTTTGTCGTTGTCTTCCCCACCCATTATTAAATATGTTATTTTATTACTATAACTTCCAATATGATTCCACATATGATTTGGTTGTATGTATTAGATTAAGTGCATCACTATAAGTGAAATGTAATGCAGATAGGGGCTAGTCCTGAGTTAAACTAAAGCAGTGTGTTTTTGTTCCATTGGTAACTGTGTGTTCTGTCTGTTTTTTTTTTTGTTTGTTTGTTTGTTTTTATGGGTCGCGGAAACAGAGTCTTTGTACCAGTTGGCTAACTGCTTTGGACCCAGGACAAGTTTAAAAAGTCACAAGTGCCTTTGTAAAGGCAGTAGTTGAAGAGGCAAAGGCAGAGGGTTGATACCTGCCTGGAAGGAGAGAGCTGTAGTCTTGTTCAGAGTGGAAAAGTTTCCCAGTAAACCCAGTCAAGCTTCGGTGACTTGGGTTAAAGTGTTCCAGGATCCCTGAGGGCACCTAGGAAGCTGACCTAGAGGAGGTACTCAGTCGGAGTAAACTCTAGTGTGTCCCTCTACACTTTTGTATTCCTAACACTATAATGTTATTTTAACTGCTGAGGTCTTGGAGCAGTAATTTACTCTATTTAACCAACAACTGCACTTCATGATGAGTCTAGTTCCTCATTGGGCCCCACCGACTTTCATTCCTGACGTTTGTGGCACGTCATGTGTTATGAAAGGGTTAATGAAGGAAAAAGATTGCAGCTACTGAAAATAATGTTTATATTTAGCCAGGTGTGTGCCAGATGGTTTGTTCTCCACATTATTAAGCAGGTACAAGTGGGAAACAACACAGATGTAGCGGAGCCTTTGTCCAATCATTGATGAGAGTTACCAAGACTTGTGAATGAGGACAGTATTTAAAGCTTACCCATGACATTCAGAGTTCTATCTTCTCCACAATGAAGGGGTTGCTAGTCCTGTTTGCTTTAGTGGTGGCTGCCTCCAGCATGGAGGATTTCGTGGGGTAAGTAGAACATTGGAATCAAAAGTTTCTTTTAATCTTAATATGTTACAAAGTATGCTGTGCGGTATTTAATAAAGACATATAGACTTATTTGGAAACCCCTTTTCCCATAGCCTCAAAACTGTAGTAAAAGGGCAAAACTGGCAGCTGGTTGAAACACTATTTTACCCAGCACTCACCGTATTTTCCACGTCCTTCCTACATTTTCACATTTACTAAAGGATTTTTGCTGGAAGATGACTCCAAATGCTTACCATGATATGTTTAAGAGAAAAATATACCTATAACAACTAATGTCTGCTTCTGTTTGTTGATCAATACAGTGGACAATTTCATATTCTTTTTAACAAATATCACATAGGTCATTTTACAAGATTATGCAGATTTTTGAGGGCATCCAAAAAAATCTAAATCTTTATTCTGATACAGGTATCAGATCTATAAGCTTTCAGTTTGTTGAATAAACAGACACATATCACGAAATATGAGTGCTTTGCAACAGATGTAATAATAATTAATCATTGTAATGCAGTTTGAAATAGCTGAAACTGCTCCATACTAAGACATAAAATGAACCCCATGTAGACAGTCTATGTCAGGTAGCCATATCTCACTACATTACTTTGTTGCATCCCTAACAGCTACATTTGTTGTTTTATTCAATAAGGAATTAACCTATTGTATGTAAATGAGTTGTTGATTTTTTCTTATATAGACAGCAAGTCCTCCGAGTCCTCCCTGCTGATGAGGAACAAGTTAACTTGGTGCGAGAATTGGAAAATTTGGAACATCTGAAGGTACACGTGTATTGTGAATGATTCATTCTACATATTAGCATCTGCTTTCACAGTTTTTAGTTTAAAAATTATTTATTTGCTTAACAATTTTTGATTTAACTTTTCCTAACATGTATTGGCTCCTGAGAGGCAACCTGCATAATGAGAATGGATGTTCCTGAATACCCAAAAATTATTTTCTACATCGAAAACAATTTGGTAGAAAACCAAACCTGAATTCTTAATAATAAAATAACTGTTTAGAATATCAATATAGGTTCACATACATATTAAATATCTTTAAGATTTACAACACTAATTATAAAATAAATGTATGACTTTAAATTGCAATACTGAATTAGAAGTTAGTTGAGTATAGTTATACTATTACATATCATAGCAGTAATCCAGTCCAAGGGTGAATTCAATATATTCAATTTTGCTTGTCTACACATACAAATAGATCTTCTTGTATTAGCAATAAGAAATCTCCCATCACACTGCAAATAATAACACAGATTGATAACAAAATGAGAGAGACGCTTTTTTTTTTTTTTAGCAAATTGGACCTACAGTGGATTTATTGTGCACCATTATAAACTGAATAATATCAAAAAGCATTGTTTTGTAATTAATTTATTTTGAAGAGTTTAAAGGACCACTATAGTTCTAGGAAAACATACTCGTTTTCCTGGCACTATAGTGCCCTGAGGGTGCCCCCACCCTCAGGGTCCCACTCCCGTGGCGCTGAGGAGGGAGGAAGAGGTTAATCCCCTTCCCTTTTTTCCAGCGCCAGGCTCCCTCGGCGCTGGGACTCTCCTCCCTCTTCTGACGTCCCTGGCTGAATGCGCATGCGTGGCAAGAGCCGCGCGCGCATTCAGCCAGTCTCATAGGAAAGCATTCTCAATGCTTTCCTATGGACGCTGATGTCTTCTCACTGTGAAAATCACGGTGAGAAGCGCGGAAGCGCCTCTAGCGGCGGTCGGTGAGACAGCCACTAGAGGCTGGATTAACCCATTTGTAAACATAGCAGTTTCTCTGCAACTGCTATGTTTACAGCAAAAAGGGTTAAACCTAGCTGGACCTGGCACCCAGACCACTTCATTGAGCTGAAGTGGTTTGGGTGCCTGTAGTGGTCCTTTAACAAAATGTAAGATATTAGTATTAAAAAATGCCATTTATGAGTATGAGTAACTGTAATTTGGTTAGAGAACAATTAGTATAATTAGTTTACTATAAATGTTAACATGTTATGTTAGAAACTAGGCATGCCAAATTTCCAGAAGGCTGAAAATAGATACATACAGCCCAGGTATGGGAATTCAACTGAGGATAATCCCATAGATATTTTATCTCTTTCAGCTACCAGTTTATTGCTATCTTTCCTGGAGAAATTGATAGAACATGCTCTTATCATTATCTCGCACTCACCAAATTGGTTTATACCATTAACAACTCTTTGTTGTTTTTCAGATTGATTTCTGGAGAGCGCCCACAACTTTCTTCTACCCCATTGATATTCGTGTGCCATTCGCCAGCTTGCAGGCTGTTAAGGTCTACCTGGAATCTAACAACATCCAATACTCCATCATGATCCATGACCTGCAGGTAAATGAAAGATGGGACTGTGGGATATGATCACAGGTAAAGGTCAGCTTATGCACAGTTCTACCTGTATATCTATAACATTGCTCAGTGTGTGTCTAAATTAGATTGAGGACTTATAAAGGAAAATTATTAATCATAATATAAAAAACATGAGAACATAATTTATTTCTAGAAAATATAAAGAAAGTGAAATCATACATATGAACAAGTCAGTACACCTAATGTTCCCAATTTCCTACTACTACTATTTAATTTATGTTTTGTCTTTTAGCACCTTTTAGTGTGTGTGCGTGTGTGCTCATGTTTAATTAGTATAAATATGTACGCTCCACTCAGCTCTTTAAATAGGGATTTAAATCCCCCAGTTGTACAACTAGAGACTCACAGACTCAGGTATCAGTTGATACTTTGGGCTCCCCTATATAAGCTAGAGCCAGATGACAAATGAGCTGCATGCTGTGATCAAAGCAAGCACAGCTTGCAACTCTTTTAATGGATATTTAAATCCTAATTGACAGGAATAGGGTGTGAGCATGGTTAAATCCTCGGAACAAACCAACGCGATCCAGGTATCAGTCGATACCTTGATATTCCTCTTTATTATCTGGGGACACAAAAATAAATATTAATGCCACAAACTGTGGGAAAAAAAAAGGTAACTCAATATAGCTCTAAATATATCATACGAGAGTCAGCGTGTTGTCCACTTTTGCAAATCTTATGCATTTATGGAGTCATTTAAATAAGTGAGCTACTAAAATGCCCCAAGATGCAATTTAGTGATTTTTATTACAGTAGCACACATCATGTTTAGAACATAATCAGCTAAACTATAATGTGCATGTTAAAAACCGTGAAAATAAAATACCATCACATTTGAAACACGTAAGGTTAAAAATATACTATATGACATACTCCATGTTGTCTACTTTCACCAATGGTATGCATTTATGAGGTAATTTTAACTGTCAAACTGCAACAGTGACCCACAGTGGCCTTCTGAGGAGTGGCCACTAGATATGTTTCTAGGCTGCAATTTGTCTGAAAAGGCCGTGTTTACATTAAATGCCTACAGGAACTGACTATACTCACCAGAACAACTACATTTGCTGTATTTGTTTTGGTGACTATAAAGTCCCTTTAAAGTCCATTATGTCTTTTTAAAAACAGTATATAATATGTGTTGGGGCAACTAATGAAAATAAAGTTTAAAATTGCAGTTGAACATACACATAGAAAAACATGTTTGTGTCCTTAAGTAGACAACAAGTCTAATAGTAAGTGTGAAATAAGTTTCCCAGCAAATTCATATAGTAAGTGTAGTTGTAATTAACATGTGAACATCAGTGTGATAGTAACCATCGCATGTGATGTCCGCAGTCAATTAGGATCTGAGATTTGTACAGCAGAGCTGATAATTTACTATCAGAGTCCTTTTAAAGGCAGAGATACATGTACAATTATGGGAAAAATCAATACAGACTTCTTTTAGTAATATTAACAATTTGCACTTTGTTATGCCTCTAATCATGTTACCCTTCTTCCCGTGTCCAGTGTGTTTCCCTACCTATTATTGGACCATGGGTTGCTCATTTCCTTGGTAACAATGTTTTAGCTCAGACTATTAATATTAGCTTTGTATGGTATGTTTCCTGTAGAGTATGCTGGATGAGGAGCAGAGAGATATGAGAATTGGACGTTCCATGGAGAATTCACGTTCCACTGCCTCCTTTAACTTTGCTGTTTACCATACATTTGATGAGGTAACATGAACCACATTCAGTATGAATATTTCGTATCTATGATCACTCCGGAAGAGTGTAGTGAATAATGTCCTTGTTTAATCCTAAGCAAAATTAAATTTTAGCGGCGCTATCTAGACTGTGGAAAACAAAAGCTAAACTCACTTAATACTAGCTTGCAGATCCCAACAGTAAGACATATGATATTTTAAATATGTATACATCTAATGATGCTGCAATGTAGATGTCTGTCGGTAGTACAGGGATAAATTAAATTAAAAAGAACATGTGCACCTAGTGGATACATGGAGTAGAAGCACGTTTCAAGAATGTATTGTGCTGATTTTCATGTGAACTGTATTGGTTCCATCCCACAGATTAACAACTTTATTGACAATCTGGTGGCTGAAAACCCAGGCTTCGTGAGCAAAGTTGTCATTGGCAAGAGCTATGAAGGTCGCCCACTTAATGTCCTGAAGGTAAGGTGTAGTTTATTTATCCTCATTCCAGACCCATAAATCACTTCAACTTAATGAAGTACATTATGTGTGAAGAGATTTAGATAGAAATTGGCACTTTTATAAATGAATCTTGTTATATCCTAATGGCTGTTAATCAGATAACCGGTCCTTTTAGTTTTTGCTATAGGGATTTCTCATTGAGCTGTGATTGGACAGCCACAGGAAGTCTGGGCTGGGTACACGGAGAAGACTTACAAAGGCTGCATACAATAGATTTGCAGCATTTGTAAGCTGTTTTAGATATACCTTAAAGAAAAAAATCCATAATTGAATGCATGCATCTTTTGATTGGTGATATATATACTATGAGAGATTGTCTCTCTTTTTCTTTTTGTTGTATTTGGGAAGTGTTTGTGATAGCATTATGTGTGTTTTGTTTTTAGAAACTGTTTCAGATACCATTGCTAATGAATACTGGATATTAACTTTTCTCATCTTTATTAGTTCAGCACAGGATCAAACCGCCCAGCTTTCTGGATTGACACCGGCATTCATTCTCGTGAGTGGGTCACTCAGGCCAGTGGACTTTGGTTTGCAAAAAAGGTATGAGATTATCAGTTACAATTCAACTGTGGCTAGCCTAGCAACAAACAGGTGTATCAACTCATATTGGAAAACCATTAATGACAAAGGAGAAATTGGTAGGTCAAAAATAATTGTCACTCTAAATTCAATATTCAGTGTGATTGTATTGAACATTAAGTAACTCCAGCTCTACTGGAAAATGGATTACATGCTACAGTCACTCCTCTACTTGGTTGCCTTTCATTCACAAATGTTACAAAGTATTTGAGTAGTCATTCATCCAAAAACAGACCAACTTCAAAACACATCAATGACTTTTCCTGCATCTGTTTGAGAAGAAATGAATGGCACCTCATTGTGTTACATAATCTTTTTTACAGATTGTTACCGATTATGGTCGTGATGCATCATTGACTAACACCCTGAATAAACTGGATATCTTTTTGGAAATTGTGACAAACCCTGATGGCTTCGTCTACACTCACACAAGGGTAATGTATTTAATTTAAGATTATTATAGGAGTTTTTGGTACCTAGCTTTCATTTCTGTGCCAAGAGTAGGGGAGGTGGGAAGCCGCACCTGGTGAACCCCAGGTACAAACCATTGTAAAATGGTGTGACTACTAAAAATGGGGGGTGGTCAGGGAATTTGCATGTGGTTATGGTATGTGCAGTGTTCATTTAACGTGTCAGCTTTTTGTAAGTATACCTATGAAAACGCTGTAAGAAATATAACATATCATCAAATTAGACTCCTCCTTTAAAGAAACAATGACATAGCTAGACTCTAGGACAGATGGTTGTAAGACAAGCAAGGTAGACCTTTCACTGCAAAATGACAAATCTTAACTACTACTCTATTTTGTAAAGTGTGCAGAATTATTTTTCTTATTCGTTTCTCACACAGACAAGTAATCTACATTGAAAATAAAACAATACAACTAAATAAGGTCTGCAATTACCAAAATATTTAATTATCCCATAATACTCTGATATCTTATCTGCACTAAGCAATAGGTAAACACATCTATTTGATAAATATGAGAATCAGTTTAACAGGCGATATAAACCTTACAGGACCGTATGTGGCGTAAAACCAGATCTCCAAACACTGGCTCAACCTGCGTTGGTACAGACCCCAACAGAAACTGGGATGCTGGTTTTGGAGGTAACACTATTTTTTAAATGTATTTTAAATTTTTTTATTTTGTGCACTTTAATTAATAAATCATGTGCTCTACTCTGTGAAACTATTATTATAACCTCCAATTCACAATCAAATGTTCTGAATGCATAGCTTTGATATGCTTTACATTATGGATAATTCGTTAAAAGAGTATGGCAAGTGGAGAAAACAAAATTCTAAAAATGCTGGAGACTGTTACAAACGGAAACACCAACATTAGGAATACATGTTTGTATTTCTAATGTTAGAGTGTTTTATTGTCTATTTTGATTATTTGCCCTCCCCCCCACTCTCCCCTTAAAGGGACACTATAGTCACCTGAACAACTTCAGCTTAATGAGGTTGTTCAGGTGAGAACTATAGCTCCCTGCAGCCTCTCATGTAAACACTGTATTTTCAGCGAAAATACAGTGTTTACTTTGAAAGATAGGAACACCTCCAGTTGCAGTCACTCAGAGTGAACCAGAGGGACTTCGGAGTTGATGGAGGCATATTATGCCTCCATCCACTCAGATCTGCTGTCAGCAAAGCACAGGGCAGCACTGTGCACAACATCCTGTGATTCAGTATCTCCTCCCTCTGCATGCAGACACTGAACTTTCCTCATAGAGATTCATTGATTCAATTAATCTCTATGAGGAGATGTTGATTGGCCAGGGCTGTGTTTGAATCATGCTGGCTCTGCCCCTGATCTGCCTCTTTGTCAGTCTCAGCCAATCCTATGGGGAAGCATTGTGATTGGATCAGGCTACCACATGTCAGCAGACTGCTTGTTCTGAGTCTAACAGCATGCAGATTTACAGCTTCTGGCTTGAATACAGTAAGCTTTTTTACTATATTTATGGAGGCATGAGGGGCCCAAGGGGGCTAGATGGTGGTGTTAACACTATAGGGTCAGGAATACATGTTTGTGTTCCTGACCCTATAGTGATCCTTTAACAAGTAAAATAAAGTTTACTTACCGTTTAGTCCTCTATTCACGTCTCAACTTTACAGACGGTTTCAGCCAATCCAATGCTTTCATAAGGCTGCTTCCCATGCACAGCAATTGCTGTACTGTGCCAATCAGCATCTCTTCAAAGAGATGAATTGCCTCAATGCATCGCTGAGGGGAGCATTCAAACATCTTCATGCAAAGACTGGACGACTGCCCCCGGGGCAATTGGTGGCTGTCTGAGTGGCTTCAAATTTGGTTTCTACAAGATCACATGTAAAGACTGCATTTCTCAGGAAAGGCAATGTTTACAATTGTAACAATGCAGTGACAGCCTCCTTGCACTAGAACCATTACATTACGCAGTAATGATTATGTTGCTTAGGGTGTCCCTTTAAGTAGAGAGGATATTCCTGCATTAAATGATAATGTGAGAAAAGCCTCTCATATATACAATCCCTATGTTGTAAACTACGATAAAAAGTTTACCTTTCCCTCTGTCAAAGGAAGAAATTATAATTCCAGATCTTGATGTAAATATGTTCAAATGTTGTGATATGCTATGAAAGATTTACATATTAAACATAACTCTTGGGGTGATTACTAAAGATTTACATAGGGGGAAAATAGTTTTTATTCGTTAATTTTCTAATTTCCGTTCATCCAAATCCAGAAAATATTGATTAGGAGGAACCCAATTTTGTCCAAAGATTTTGTTATTTTTTTTAATTTGGACACCCACTATTCCCTATAGGGAATGAATGAAGATGGCAATCACAAAGTGACAAATATTCGATATGGTATGAATCTCTCACTAGACAGATTATCTGTTGTGGTCTTCTGTTGCAAGAAGAAAGAAAGAAAGACATGCAAGAGTTTAATTATGCATTTCTTCATTGAGAGTGTAGCTAAAAATAGCTAGCAAAAACTGCAGATCTATTGTCTGCAGCCTTTTCAAATCCCCCCTCCCCCCTTCATCCACAGCCCAGTCTTCCTGTGGCTGTCCAATCACAGATTTCTCAATGCAGTTCAACGAGAAGCCCTTGCAAGACTGCCTCTTTGATACCGGAGAAACTGACGGAAGCCAAGCACAGAGAGATGGACACAGGTTTCTTCAGGAAGGAAGAGATTCTTTATTGGATCACCGATCGGGACTCAGAGGGACTAGCGTCACCAAAATACAGCAAAGTCTGAGTACTGAATACATAGAGTACATTCCTTATATAGCACTGTAGCTCCTCCCACAATTAACTACACCCACACATACCCTTAACCTATTTAATAAATAGAGTCTAAACTCATCCATCCGGTCTAACCACGTGGCTCATCTGATACAAAGGAGAGGGACGCGTAATTCCAGTTCTTACATTCCTGCACCTGGTCAGTACAGTGATGACAGTATCTTAGCTACGTGTAATTAACCAACTGATACTACAAACACATATACATACATATGCCTTGTGGCAATCTTAGCCTGCTAAACTTGTATTTTACTGGAATTACATCACATTCCCCCCTTTGATGCCTCTGATATTTCACAATTACTTGAGGCATCACTTAACCTTGGTTTGCATATACCTCAGGTTACCATGAACCAGACCAGACTTATCTTATGATGTGAATCTTCAACATTCATCTTCTTGCATTGGTTCTCCCTGATCTAGAGCCTTATACTTATATATCGCCATTATCTGTGCAGCAGCCTTCCTCTCTGCTATACTTCCTATCAGGCTTTGCACAGACCTAACTACTAAGGGTATAAGACACGGTAGGAGTAGACACAACAGTAAAATCAGTAGGACTCCACCTACCACTGCCTTAAGCCCTCCAAACCACTCATACCAGCTACCAAACCAACTACTTGGATTGTACCCTTTCCATACCTGAGTAGGCACATGCACTAGTTTAACCATATGGCTAGTAAGCTCAGCTATTGCTTGCCCTTCGTCATCTATTTGAAGACAGCAATTGCTCAGGTTAAACTTCCCACATACACCTCCCTCTACTGCCAAAAGGTAATCCAAGGCTAATCTATTTTGGTACACTGCTGTCCTCATCCTGGTATTATGCTTCGCTAGAAGATTGAGTGCTTGTGAGGTCTCATTAGTAATAATCTCAACCACCGCCTGTAATCTTATAATACGGTTGAGCATATAAATTGGGGTTCTATAACCAAAGGTACCATCTTCTGCCCACGTGGCTGGCCCATAATAATCTATGATACGCTGGGGAGGCCATTCATTATCTTCCCAGGCGCCTATCTCTATGGGTCCCCTTTTCTTCCTATGATTCACATCATACACTTTAACACCTAAAGTCTCACCTGTTTCAATCGGTAACAAGAAGAAGGATGGTTTGAGCATACCTAACACACATGCCCCTTCCCAGTCCTGTGGCAGCTCCGAATAGGCTTTCTTACCACAGATCCAGTACAAATTTGCTGGGGCTCTCCAGGTAGATGTGATGGATAGATCAAACCACACGTCCTTTAAATTGGCATATCTAGCAAACGGGTTAGATGGTTCTGAGACATTTGAAGCCGACCACCAAGTTGTATTTTTAGTATCATCATCATAAGCTTTTTGCCCTAGACAAGTTAATTCTCCTACAGAAGTATTATACATTATTCCTTTCCTTGCTATGCAAACATAACCTATGATGGAGGTCTTTAATCTCCACTCAGATTTACCTCTAACACTCAAATGATAATCGGCTTGTGTAGATATTAGTTGGTCAACTGCCTCAGAACCGGACATTACCTCCTTTGCTTCCCAAGGCCATTGGTCTCCCATGTTAGTACCTCCACACACATAGCAGTTGGTAACATTAAGACTACCGGCAATACTTTCAGCTAAATCGATGAACAGGTTTTTAGCGTTATGGGGGATCTTATTATCTATACTCATCTCTTCATAAAAGGAATGGTATACTTGATGAGTCTGGGAGGATACCGTATCAGTCTCTATTCCTATAAACAATAATGTCCCAGGATCTAAACCCGTCCCGTATATCTGAAACCCAAATAAATTTCCATACTTATCTAAGAACTTGTCGGGGTTATTAATGAGTATATGGACTGGGTTGCATTCCATAGACTTACAATAAGGGCTAGTCGGCAACTTAGTCACTATCATGTCTTTGTCTACTGTCTGTCCCCAAGTTGCCCACCCCACACAAGACCAATATGGACAAAAGTTATAATCTCTATTTGGGCATCTAGGACTCACATATTTATTTTTGCTACTGGGACAAATATATTTATCGTTAGACCCATACGTCCTCTCCCATCTAAGATCCCCACATACATTCCACGGCTTTCTACCACTCGATATCGCTTTACACGCATCAAATAGCAGAACACCCGAAGAATGTACGGATTCTAACACCGTTTTATTAATTAGGGTCCCCTGAGGATCTCCATTCCTGAGAGTCAACCAAATTGTACGAGGTTGATACTCTGGACTGAAGCACTTAGGTTCTCCTACTCCTAAATGGCACACACTATAGTCTATATTTAGGTATCTACATCTTGATACCTCTCCTTTACATTCGTATTGTGAATGCCAAATTAGGGTTTGGGAAATATGGTTACCTGTTCTCGTAGTCTTAATGCATACCTCACAGCTAGGAGTGTCGGTACCTCTACCTTCCTGAATATAAAAACACATATAAATAAACACAATCAAAAGCACATCTTTCGCCGTCATCCTCAGTCTTCGTCCGTGCGATGGAACCTCAGCTTCCAGGATGTGAGGGCTGCAGGGAATGGAGTTCTGCTCGTCTTCACAGGTGTCCCTTCGAGACTTTCCTGGCTTATACACTATGTGTTGGTAAGCGGACAGGCTTTATTATGGCCTTCTCACTCACACCTGTAACAATAAAATTTGTAATCCACAATAATTCCTCGTTACTCCGACTGAGTAGTGCGTTTCAACCGGATCTTGCAGGGATTCTCTGGATCTGCTGTAACTTGCCAAGAATCGACTGCTGCTGGTTTAACCCTGGAGTGATGTATCCACGGAGTTACTTCGGCTACTTTTATCGCTGTAGGGGTAGACAAAAGAACAACATAAGGACCTCTCCACTTGGGCCCTAACGGTACATTATTCCACTCTTTAATCCACACTTGATCTCCTGGATGATAACTATGAACAGGGGGATAAATATTCACAGGTAATCTATCTTGTACCCATTTCTGTACCTCCTCCATAGTCTTACCCAACTCTACAACCTGCTGCCGGGTAATTCCTTCTCCCAACTGACTCAAGTCCCCCCTTAAGTTACCAAGTACGGGAGGTGGTCGCCCATACATGATTTCAAAAGGAGAGAGGCCCATCCTTCTGGTAGGGGTACTGCGGATTCGCAATAAAGCTATGGGTAAGAGAACGTTCCACTTAAGTTGGGTTTCCTGACACATTTTAGCCAACTGGTTCTTTATAGTTCTATTCATTCTCTCTACCTTACCAGAACTCTGGGGTCTATATGCAGTATGAAGCCTCCACTTTATACCAAGCATATGAGTCAGTTGTTGTAGGCACTGATGAACAAAAGCTGGACCATTGTCCGATCCTATAGAACAGGGTAGTCCATATCGGGGTATTATTTCTCGTAGCAGGAATCTTACAACTTCTCCTGCTTTCTCTGTACGAGTAGGACATGCTTCTACCCAGCCTGAATAGGTGCACACAATTACCAGCAGGTAACGATGTCCACCCGATTTAGGCATCACTGTAAAGTCTATTTGTAGATCGGACATGGGGAGTCCCCCCATAAACTGGACTCCTGGTGGCTTTACTGGTCCTTGTCTTGCATTATTCTTAGCACACGTTACACATCTGCGTACAATGGCCTGAGTCAAGTTGGACAATCTTGGTATGTAGAAATGTTTTCTAAGAGATTCTTCAGTACTGTCTCTCCCAGAATGTGTCCCGTTGTGATAATTTTGGACAATTTCTACCGCTAGCGATGCTGGTATGACTATTCTTCCATCTTCTAGCTGATACCACTTGTTCTCCAAATACTTTCCCGGTTCAGTCTTTAACCACTCCTCTTCTTGAGCTGTATAAACTGGAGTCCATTGGGACAGTGGAGTTGGTATAAGAGCAGCTATATGCCCCACATACTCCTGTCTTCCTGATTCAGCAGCACGCTTAGCTGCACTATCTGCCATCCGATTTCCCTTGGTTACATCACCATCTCCTCTCAGATGCGCTCGACAATGTATGATACCGACTTCTTTCGGCTCCCACACTGCTTCCAATAGTTGTAGGATTTCAGCTGCGTACTTGATTTCTTTGCCTTCTGAATTCAGTAGTCCTCTTTCTTTATACAAAGCTCCGTGGGCATGAGTGGTTAAAAACGCATACTTAGAGTCCGTATAGATATTTACTCTTAAACCTTCAGCCAATTGTAACGCTCGTGTTAGTGCTATTAATTCTGCCTTTTGTGCTGATGTTCCTTTCGCCAGTGGCCGAGCTTCTATCACCTTGTCTATTGTTGTCACTGCATATCCTGCATAGCGGATCCCTTCTTTCACATAACTACTGCCGTCGGTGTAATATTGAACATCGGGGTTCTGGATGGGAAAATCACGAAGATCTGGTCTACTTGAAAATACTTCATCCATTACTTCCAAACAATCATGTTGACTTTCAGTAGGTTGCGGCAAAAGGGTAGCTGGATTTAAGGTGTTTACAGTCTCTAAATGCACTCTTGGGTTTTCACACAACATTGCTTGATACTTGGTCATACGGCTGTTACTAAACCAATGATTTCCTTTGTAATCCAACAACGTCTGTACTGCATGTGGGACTCGTACATAAAGTTCTTGACCCAGAGTGAGTTTATCGGCTTCAGCTACTAGCAGGGCGGCTGCAGCTACGGCTCTTAGACAAGGTGGAAGTCCGCTGGCCACTGCATCCAGTTGCTTAGACATGTAGGCAACAGGTCTTTGCCATGATCCCAAGTACTGTGTCAATACTCCCACAGCCATTCTTCTTTGCTCGTGTACATATAAGTAGAATGGTCGTGTGTGATCAGGTAGACCTAATGCTGGGGCACTCATCAAAGCCTTCTTCACATCTTCAAATGCCGTTTGCTGTTCTTGGGTCCATAAGAAGGGGTCGTGCTCTGTACCTTTGATAGCTGCGTACAGAGGTTTTGCCAGTATCGCATAGCTGGGAATCCATATCCTACAGAAGCCTGCTGCCCCCAAGAATTCTCGCACTTGTCTTCTATTCTTGGGTATTGGTATTTGGCAGACAGCTTCTTTTCTCTCTGGCCCCATAATCCTTTGACCTTCAGAGATATGGAATCCCAGATACTTGACAGTTGGCAAACACAACTGAGCCTTCTTCCTGGACACCTTGTATCCTGCCTTCCAGAGAATATGTAGTAGATCGTGCGTTGCTTGCTGACATTTTTCTTTTGTAACTGCTGCTATCAACAAGTCATCTACATATTGTAACAATACACATTCTCCTGGGATAGACTCGAAATCCAGTAGATCTTGACTTAGAGCTGAACCAAATAGGGTAGGTGAATTTTTAAACCCTTGGGGCAGTCTTGTCCAAGTCATTTGGCGTTTTGAGCCCGTTACAGCGTTCTCCCATTGGAAAGCGAAAATACATTGGCTTTCTGCGGCAATTCGGAGGCAAAAGAAGGCATCTTTGAGATCTAAGACTGTGAAGTAAGTAGCCCCGCCCGGAATTAAAGCAAGCAGGTTATATGGATTGGGTACAACTGGATGTATGCTAACAACCGCATCATTGACTGCTCTTAAGTCCTGTACAGGTCGATACTCATCTGTACCGGGCTTTTGAACAGGCAGCAATGGGGTGTTCCAGGGGGAAGTACAGAATTTTAGGATACCATACCGTATGAACTTATCCAGATAGGATTGGATGTTCTTCTTAGCCTTCTGCGGAATGTGATATTGTCTTAGGCTCACTGGATAAACCCCATGTTTCAGTTCAATTTTTATTGGTGGAATATTGCGGGCCAGTCCTGGTGGGTTGTTCTCTGCCCAAACTCCTGGTATGTTAAACAATGTCTCATCACTCCTAGGGTTTTGGCTAGTCAACACTGTATAAAGTCGCCACTCTTCTTCCTTTGGTACGGATAAAGTCATAATACCTGAAGGTCCATTAAACTTTAAAGATGTTGTTCCATCTGGTAGGAACGTAATCTGCGCTTGTAATTTGGATAGCATATCACGTCCCAGCAATTGGACTGGACATTCAGGCATATAAAGGAATTGGTGTTTTACTACGTGGCCTCCCAATGTACAGAGTCGACTTTTAAGAACCGGTTTTTCAGCACTTCTTCCAGTTGCTCCTATCACAGTAATAGTCCTTCCAGATGGAGGAGCAACTAGATTAGTCACCACTGAATGTTCAGCACCAGTGTCGATCATGAACGCACTCCTTTTCCCCCCTATTGATACATCGACCATAGGCTCCGCTCGACCAAGGGGGATGGAGCCCGGTCGGTATCAATAGTCCTCCATGACCGTGTCAGCCAATCCTACAAAGTCCCTACCTTCTCTATCGCGAGACCTTTGCGCTGCTGGAATATACCTGTCTTCCCTAACACTTCCTCTGTTCCCATTACTCCCTCTATAACCATTACTCCCTCCGGGACCTCCTCTACCTCTCGCTCTGCCTCTAAAGTTTCCGTAGCCTGCCCTGGGTTGGTCTCTCTCGTACTGCTCTCTTTGCGGACATTCGTTCCTCCAATGCCCTTCTTCCTTGCAATACGCACACTGATCCCTACTCAAAGGCTCCCTACTCCATCTATTATTGCCTCTATCTGGGCCCCGTTTATCTACGCCTGCGATCGCTACCGCTAGCATATCAGCCTTTTTACGCATCTTGCGCTCTTCCTCTTTCTTACTTTCTGTATCCCTGTTCATATAGACCTTATTTGCTACCTCCATTAGTTGGGTGATGGACATACCTGCAAACCCTTCTAACTTTTGTAGCTTGCGCTTAATATCTCCGTAAGCTTGGCTGACAAAGGCGGAGTTAACCATTCGGGAATTGTCTGCGTCTTCCGGATTAAAGGGGGTATACAAGCGGTATGCCTCCAATAATCGGTCATAAAAGACACTGGGCGCTTCATCGCTTTTCTGGATCACCTCAACTGTCTTCGACATGTTAATGGCTTTCTTTCCTCCGGCTTTCATGCCAGCAATTATAGCGTCTCTATAGGCTCTGAGTTGAACCATATCAGCACCATTTACGTTCCAATCGGGATCAGTGTTGGGATAATGTGTTGCGGCCCATGCTGCTGGATTAGCTTGGTTCAAAGCACGGGCTCTATCCTCTAATGCTTTAATGGCTGCTTGATTTATTCTTGTCCTTTCCTCATTGTTAAATAAAGTCATTAATAACTGCTGGCAATCAGCCCATGTCGGATTATGTGTCTATACTATTGAGGTGAACAGATCAGTCATGGCTTGTGGTTTCTCAGTATACGAGGAATTATGGGTCTTCCAGTTTAAAAGGTCGGTAGTGGTGAAAGGGACATATACGAAGACAGGGTCAGCGTGTGCCATTTGACCTGCGGCATCGATATAAGCTGACCCGGGATTTAAGCGAAGAGGCATCTGATAGTGCTTTAATTGTTGGGCACCAGTCAACTGTCGGGTTTGGATGGGGCTACGTAGGGAAGCGTCAGTCATGGGTTCCGGTCGGGGAGATATAGGGTATGGGGATGTGGGAGGTTGGTTTTGGGAAAAGGTAGTGAATAGAACACTTCGGGCCGAGCTAGATGAAGCTTGACCGGAAGTCTGAAGTGGCGCCAAATCAGGATATTCGTTTCTAATGGGGGTGGATTCTGGTTCCGGAAGGGGAGATTTAGTACGAGGGGGGGTGGATCCTGTACTGGAGGAGGAAGCGGAAGTGGATGAGGGTAATGAGGGAAGGGTTACAGGACTTCCTGTATTTGCGTCACTTCCTCTTACCGGAAAGTAAGGGGGCGGCAAAGGGATCTCGGACTCAGGGGGCGTGTCCAAAATGGGCCTAACACCAGTCCTAGTGGACGAGCAAGTCCTAGCTACCATGAGGCGACACTGCTCCTCGTGGCATGTCTGGAGCCATTTTGGCGAGTCATTTACGGCCTGTCTCCAACAGTCAATATAAGGAAACTGGCCGTAAAGTTCAGGCCTACCCGATACAGCCACGTGTAAGCGCTGTACCAGAGTTGGATCCAAACTGCCACGTGGCGGCCATGCCGCAACCAAAGTAGGCCACTCCCTAGTACACAAAGTGACCAAACGTACAGGAGACATCTTTACCCCAAAATCACAAACTTTGAATCCCTTTTTAAAATTCTTAACCATACATCCTAAGGGATCCGGAATCGTTGACTGCGACGCACCCATACTTAACAATGGAACGTCGTCGACAACGAATACTATACACGCGTACTATTCAACAGTCACACCCGTTTCCTCTGGCAACAGCACCACGTGGTACGGTTACCAAGTGAAACGTACACAATAACAATAAACACTCAGGGAATTCCCGTACACACACAGCTGTTACACCAGTCACTATATAATCAATATTATGCCCTTTGGCGTAACTATACAGTCACCCACGCTATAATTCTCTATATACGAATTACCCGTCTATAACACACCCCAGTAACATCGTCTTTTACAAATAGCGGTTACAGTACGGTTAGCATAGGTCAAAGCACAAGTTAAGGTCACAATACAATTATTAGTGGTTATGGTGTTAAACATGCAATGGACGACAATGATTAGTACTTATTATATAATGTCAGTAAATATACAGGGTTATGGTACCGTGCACTATAATACAGCAACACACTATTAACACTCTCGCTAGACGGCTGAGCTCGCGCTATCTAACAAGATATACACTTTACTAAAACAATCGTTAACACATTTACAATTCCCAACTAAACTATTGGCCAGTACCTTGAATGGACTACCTAAAACTATATACACCCGTTTTGGTTAGCCACACTGCCCAATCACCACATATATAGCGAGCTAGAGAACCGAATTTACACAGACGCCTCTTAGTCGCACTATACAACGAGCTAGAGAACCGAATTTACACAGGCGCCTCTTAGTCGTACTATCAAAAGTCTAGTGGGTTCCAAATTTACACGCCTTCCCACTTAGCCCAGATAGGATGAGAACTAGCGAACCGAATTTACACAGGCGCCGCTTAGTCTCCCGGTCCCTCCGACCTAGCGAACGTAATATACACCCTAGAACGCTAGTCTAGACAAGACACCGGTGTCCGGCTAGGGCTATCTTACACCAGGACCCCGCCTGACTAACCAAATCAAACGGTCTGACTAAAGAGCGTTCGATCGAGCGGTGCGCCTTCGCTCCTTCCCTCCGACAGAGGGGGCAGATACAGATTCAAAAACCCCTTTGGGCCTACCGCACAATCGGTATACCCCTAGCGGGTCCTGCCGTCTAAAACAGCAGTTATCTTACCTCCTCGTTCCTGAACCTGAGTTCACACTCATCGACGGGGACACCCCAGCACTTCTCACGTAGAGGCCGATGATCTCCTGGACAACAGACCAGTGGCGCCGAGACGAAGGGAGGTCCACGCAGAAGTTCAGGGGTGCAGCCGTAGAGAACGTGGGCAAAGATAGACCGTCTCACGCCTCTGCCTCTCAGCTACCGTTGAACGATGAGCTTCCCGGCCAATGCACCAAATGATACCGGAGAAACTGACGGAAGCCAAGCACAGAGAGATGGACACAGGTTTCTTCAGGAAGGAAGAGATTCTTTATTGGATCACCGATCGGGACTCAGAGGGACTAGCGTCACCAAAATACAGCAAAGTCTGAGTACTGAATACATAGAGTACATTCCTTATATAGCACTGTAGCTCCTCCCACAATTAACTACACCCACACATACCCTTAACCTATTTAATAAATAGAGTCTAAACTCATCCATCCGGTCTAACCACGTGGCTCATCTGATACAAAGGAGAGGGACGCGTAATTCCAGTTCTTACATTCCTGCACCTGGTCAGTACAGTGATGACAGTATCTTAGCTACGTGTAATTAACCAACTGATACTACAAACACATATACATACATATGCCTTGTGGCAATCTTAGCCTGCTAAACTTGTATTTTACTGGAATTACATCACATCTTGAGTTTGGCTCCACTAAGCCAACCAAACCAGGAAGCAACAAGCTTGGTTGTATGATTGACAGCCAAGGTCAATTTATAAGTGTGAATTTCTATTGAAATTTCCACTGTTTGTGCAATGAAAAAAAAGAGTACACATTCTTCAAACATAAAGCACTTCAGCAAGCTGAAATGCTTTAAAGGTCTAGAGCAGGCATAGGCAACCTTCGGCACTGCAGATGTTTTGGACTACACCTCCCATGATACTTTGTCAGAGCTTTGTAAGAGCATTTTGGGAGATGAAGTCCACAACATCTGGAGTGCCGAAGGTTGCCTATCCCTGGTCTAGAGTGTCCCTTTATCACACAAAAATTATTTTGTCACTGTGCATAATGAATATATGTAAATTTTATACATATGTGATAGAATTTAAAATAAGTATGCTGTACATTGTGAAATAAATTGTGAATGTAAACATTATTTTCTCCGGTTCTGTAGGTGGTGGATCTAGCGCCAATGCTTGCTCTGAGACCTACAGAGGACGTGCTGCCCACTCTGAGTCCGAGGTGAAAGCTATTGTGGACTTTGTGAAAAGTCATGGCAAAATCAAGGGCTTTGTTTCTATTCACAGTTATTCCCAGATGCTGCTCTACCCATATGGATACACCACTGCCCGTGCAGCACACTATGCAGAACTGGTAAAATACTGATACACTGTGCTATACGTGAATTACTTCTGAATTGGTTGGGCCTATTGCTATAAAGTTTATTCTGTTTCTCTTTTTTTTCTCATTAGGATAGTGTGTCTAGAAGTGCAGTCAATGCCTTGGCCTCACTCTATGGTACACAGTATACATATGGCAGCATCATCACCACCATCTGTAAGTTTCTCTGTGACAATAAACTTTGATTATGGCGATCTCTCTAAAGGGTTGCTGTAAGCACCATAACCATTTCAGATTGTTACATTGGAAATGGTACAAAGACCCTGTCTGTGTAATGTTTCTGCTAGAATTACTGCCAGCAATAAGATTTGCTTTCCATTTCCTCTGGTTTCTGTCAATCATTCTGCAAAAAAACTTTGTTCCAGGCTGAATATATTAATATTATTTCCATTGCTTAGCTCTGCCTCTGGATCCTGTCAATCATTCAGCAAGATACTTTTGTTCCAGGCTGATTATAAAAAAAAAAATGCATACAAGGGCTGAGCTCTCTTTACTCCTAGAATGTGTAGTGTGCCGCTCTACCCACTAAAGATTGAACGGACGGACCTGTAATATAAACTTATAGCAGCCACAGTACTAGCAATTTACAGAGCTCATAAAAGCTGCTGATAAAAGTCTCTTCCTGGTGGGGGAAGTCTGCTAGCAGCTTCAGGCAGACCCACTAGACCGTGCACCAACTGAAACTTCAAAGATCAATAGCATTTTTTACTTTTCTAAATTTTATGTCTTGTATTTTAATACATTTATAAAGCATTAAAATGGAGTATCATTTCATGTTATAGTTTGACCTTTAAAATGGTAGGCGAGTGTCATCCTATATGTATTTTTTTTTTTTAATTAAGCATTGTAGATAAAATAAATTGATACATAATGGTTTTAAAACGTTCATGCATTTAAAACAATAATGTTCATTTGAGTTTATTTGCATTTAAATTTATGATTCTAACTGATGAAGTTTGATTAAATGTCACGCATGGGTTTGCGATTTTCAACAATATATTTGTTTTCAAATATAGATCAAGCCAGTGGTGGAACCGTTGACTGGACCTACAATCAGGGTATCAGGTATTCCTTTACCTTTGAGCTTCGTGACACTGGCCGTTATGGATTCATTCTTCCAGCTAGTCAGATCGTTCCTACTGCAGAGGAGACATGGCTGGCCCTCACTAAGCTCATTGAGCACACTCGTGACAACCTCTACTAAACAATTCACTTATTTGTATTAATAAAGGTTATTTACATTCAACATCTTCAGTTGCACAGATCTTTTTTTATTAGTTCCTTGAGTAACATAGTGTTGAGTGAGTTTGGAAGAATACAGAAAGTTTCTTCCATTTTAGCCTCAAATAGTAGAAACCAATCATTTATTATGTTATGTATTACAACTTCATACACACTACTTTACCAGAAACACACGTTCTCGAAAGTATCTATTACTTTTAAAAAAAAAAGTAATTACCCTTCAATACCAAGAACTAAATATCCGTGTTGCTTAATGGCATTTACAGCCACTGTCTGACATTGTATGCTGTCTGTCCTCTTTATTAATTTGCCCCTTGTCCATTTTAACAATTTTCATAAATTAATTCAATTTATACAAATACAAATCTGCCACTTGCCTGACCAGCTTTTCACTTATCCCTCTGTAATACTTTATTAGCTTACTTAGTTTTCAAATGCTGAAACATTTTTGCAGTATTTTTTGAGGCCAATAAAGAGCATCACGGTATTAAGCATTCTGCTTAATACTCATGTCTATGGAAGTGCAGGCATTGGGGAAATTCTCCCATAGGCCTCTAGCATTGAAGGGCTAGCAAAGGGGATGTGGGCTCACAGCACCATTTGTGCAGGGACTTTGCTTGCCTAGCACGGTGTGGGTTTGTGAATGGGCTGGACAGTTCAAGCTCTAAGGTTTTGAACTGCCCCACTTGAATATATTCCAGTGGACTGCAGTAGCTGGGATTGACCAGCTAGGTTGACTATGTAAAAATGTCCCAGGAAGTGTTTTCAAGTCACAACTTGGTGAGAGAAGACAGTGATCATTCATTACACACAGCAGTTGTCATTGGTGGCAAAGGATATGTGAAAAACAGTATGTTTCTCTTGGGCATACCTACTGTAGATCACTGTGAATGTAGTAATGGCAAAGTTGATTCTGAAATTCCTTCGATTAAAGTAGGTCTCCAGATATCTTCCATGGAAGCAAAAACAGAAGGTTTTGTTGTAACAATTTGTGAATCTGACCTTCTTGGTTGGTAAGAGATGTCATTTCCAGGAGTTGAGAGAACCATGACTGTGTTCACCACAACGATGTTATTAGAATTGTCATAGCCTTCGGATTCCGAATATGAGAATTTGTCCTGGTAATCATAGGAAACTGAGGGAATGCATAACTTCTGGTCTGAGACCGTTTTGACATAACGTATCTACAGCTAGAGCCTCTAGATCTGGTCTCCAACTGTAGAAGGTTGGAAGATGACAATTCGGTCTCAATTCAAATAAGTCTATTTGGAATGGTCCCCAAAGATGATCTATCTGCCTCCCTGTTCAAGTGTCAATCTCTGTTGTCTACAATATGACGAGAATGCCAATCTTCAGCCATATTTGACAAACCAGTATTCCTCTTGCACTGAAATATTGTGAGATGAACAGAACGGCCAGAAACATTTTTGGATTTTGAACTGCCTAAATGATTGACATATCAGACTGCAGCAACGTTGTCCATACAAAGAAAAATTGAACGGTTGAATCGATTCTTGAGGAAACATTTACAAAAAGGCCTGGCAGTAGTTCCAAACAATTTATTTATTTATTTATTAAAAATTCTTAAGAAACGCAGTCTTATTACCCATAGGGTCTCGATGCGCATACCAGCAATCAAAAACAAGCAAAACAATATCCAGCACACAACAGCATTATAATCACATGCATTTGAACCAGGTTAAAAATTTCATGTCATCCCGTATGCCTGAGTGTCAGGGTACCTGAGGTCTCTACCTCTAAAAGAGGTAGAGACTTAGTAGTTTATCCGTCCAAACGAGCTGTTTCCTTCGTTCCTCGCGGTTCATCCAGTCACTTAAACACCGACCGCGAGGAATCCACGTCCTTTTCTAGCGGGACGCTTAATACGTGACGTCATGACGCTATCACGAGCGACCTGCCACTCAAGTGTCCGATATCCAATCGGTACTTGTCAGAGGCGTGTCTACCATCCGGAGCCAGGGTATTTAAGCTTACTTCTCACTTCAGCTCATTGCCCTGTCGTGGTTCTAGCTTGTCTAGTCACTCAGTGCTCTGGTATTCTAGTTTGCTCTATTGGTTTTGACTCGGCTTGTTGTACTACCCTGCTTATCTCTGTTATCCCTTGACCCGGCTTGTCTCTCGCTTATCTGTCTTCTCGTTCCCTCGACCTCGGCTTGTCTCTGACTATTCTCTATTACTCTCGGTACGTTAGTCCGGCCATTCTAAGGCCCGGTATACGTACCTTTCCACTCTTTGTACCCTGCGTGTTGGATCCCTGTCCCGATCCTGACATTACGACAGGGCCAATGGATCCTGCAGGTACAAACAGTCAGCTTGGTTCTTCTGATCCCAGGTTTGACGCCATGGAGCATAGGATGGATCAGATGGCTCTAGCACTACAGGCACTTTTGTCTCGTGCTAGTAACCCACCTGAGGAGACACGTACTCCTTCTATTTCTCCTGCAGTCTCAGGTCTAGAGGTAGCCACTGTAGGTGCTTCTTCCCGTATTACCCCACCAGTACGTTATGGCGGGTCACCGGAGAAGTGTCGTGGCTTTCTGAACCAGATTAGCATCCATTTCGAATTACAACCCCGCTCTTATCCTACAGATAGAGCGAAGGTTGGATTTGTTATTACTTTACTCATTGAGAAAGCTCTGAGATGGGCCAATCCTTTATGGGAGAATGATAATCCACTAGTCTATAATTATAATGCCTTTGTAGCTGCGTTTAGAAGAACTTTTGACCCCCCTGGTAGAAAGGTCAATACAGCTAGATTACTGTTGCGCCTTAGACAGGACAATCGAACACTTGTGGATTATGCACTAGAGTTCAGGTCCTTGGCGGCAGAAGTTAAGTGGAACGAACAGGCTTATATAGATGTGTTTCTGAATGGGTTATCAGATGTAATTCTTGACGAGGTCGCTACTAGAGAACTCCCTGAGAATTTGGAGGATTTAATTTCTTTTATATCTCGTATTGATGAACGCCTAAGAGAGAGGCAGAACACTCGAGATAGGACCCGTAGACCCTCCTTTAAACTAGCGCCTACCTTTCAAAATTCTGAGTTCGAGGACTTACGTATTTCTGAACCTATGCAGATAGGCAGTACTCATCTCACAGAGAGGGAGAGACAGTACAGGAGAAGGGAGGGTTTATGTATGTATTGTGGAGTCAGAGGTCATTTACGCCTAAATTGTCCTAATCGTTCGGGAAACGCTCGCACCTAAGTTTCTCTAGAGGACAGGCCTTGGGTGTTTCTACTTTGTCCTCTATTCACAACTACAAAGAGCTCAGGCTTCTGTTACCCGTTTCTTTAAAGTGGGAAAAGGGAGTAGTAAAGACTATGGCACTAATCGATTCTGGAGCTGCTGAGAGCTTTATAGATCAGGGTTTTGCTGCCAAGCATGCTATTCCATCCCAGTTAAAAGAGACACCACTGGCTGTTGAGGCCATCGATGGTAGACCGTTACTTGAGCCTGTTATTTTCCGTGAGACCATACCGATTAACTTAACTGTTGGCATCCTACATAGAGAGGACATATCCCTACTGCTCATTTCTTCTCCGTCTATTCCCATAGTCCTGGGGTACTCCTGGTTGAGGAGACATAACCCTATTATTAATTGGGAGTCAGGGGAGATAGTTTCATGGGGACAGAATTGTCAAGAGAAATGCTTGCGGAAGGTCTCACCTCTCTGCTTAACCAACACCTCGGCTAACTCTGACAATCCTACAGAGACACAAATTCCGCCTCAGTATCTAGATTTAAAGGCAGTATTTGACAAAAAGAAAGCCGATACCTTACCCCCACACAGGTCCTTTGATTGCAAAATTAACCTACTCCCTGGTACCATGCCGCCCAGAGGTCATGTATACCCGTTATCTACGAAAGAGAACTCAGTTCTAGAGGAGTATATTCACGAAAATTTAGACAAGGGATTCATTAGGAGGTCCTCCTCTCCTGCCGGGGCTGGATTTTTTTTTGTTAAAAAGAAGGATGGTTCTTTAAGACCTTGTATTGATTATCGAGGCCTAAATAAGATAACCATTAAAAATGCCTACCCGATTCCCTTGATCACCGAACTCTTCGATCGTTTGAAGGGCTCTACAATTTTCACCAAGTTAGATCTCAGAGGGGCATATAACTTGGTGAGAATCCAGCAGGGACATGAGTGGATGACGGCATTCAATACTCGATATGGCCACTATGAATATACAGTTATGCCTTTTGGGTTATGCAATGCACCAGCTGTATTCCAGGATCTGATAAATGAGGTTCTTAGGGAATTTCAGCAAGATTGCGTCATTGTATACCTAGATGATATACTCATACATTCTAGTGAGATTGAGACTCATCACAAGCAAGTCAGGAGGGTTTTGCACAAGCTTCTCCAGCATGGCTTGTACTGCAAGTTGGAGAAATGTAGCTTTGATCAAACCCAGGTAACCTTTCTCGGCTATGTGATCTCTGGGGAGGGATTTAAGATGGATCCGGATAAGCTCCAGTCCATTCTAGAGTGGCCTTTACCCAAAGGTCTTAAAGCCGTACAGAGATTTATTGGTTTTTCTAATTATTATAGGCGCTTTATTAAGGGTTATTCTTCAATTATCGCGCCTATCACCAATATGACCAAACAGGGGGCTGATACTAAGAATTGGACTACTGAAGCTCTTCTTGCGTTCAAAACTCTCAAGGAGCTTTTCGCTTCCGCTCCAATTTTAGTTCACCCCGACACTTCCCTGCCTTTTCTACTTGAGGTAGACGCATCAGAGACTGGTTTAGGTGCTGTCCTATCTCAAAGGTTGGGTGTTGATAAACCATTACATCCATGTGGATTTTTCTCTAAAAAATTGTCTGGTACAGAGAGCAGATATGACATTGGTGACAGAGAATTACTAGCGGTTATCAAGGCTTTGAAAGAGTGGAGACATTTATTGGAAGGTACATTACATCCTGTTACCATTCTAACGGACCACAAAAATTTGTCTTATATCGGAGAGGCCAAGCGTTTGTCCTCCAGGCAGGCTCGTTGGTCGTTATTTCTTACCCATTTCAATTACGTTCTGACTTACAGACCTGGGTCAAAAAATTCTAAAGCCGATGCGCTATCTCGCCAATATGAGCCTTCTGCTTCAGTTGAACCACTTTTGTCCTCCATTGTACCCAAATGCAATATTATTGCTAATACCAGTCTCAAAATCCATTCTCCGCTACTTGACCAGATCTTGAAGTCACAACATCTGGCACCCGGAAACACTCCTGAGGGAAGAAACTTTGTCCCTCCTGAACTCCAACTGGAGCTCTTACAATGTTTTCACGAAAGTAAAGTAGCTGGCCATCCTGGTATTCGCAAGACATACTCTCTGATATCCAAGGATTTCTGGTGGTCTTCACTACGAAAAGATATTGAGGAGTTCGTCGCAGCTTGTGAGACTTGTGCCAAGACTAAACAACCTCATACATCTCCTTGTGGTCTGTTACACCCCTTGGACATTCCTGAGAAACCTTGGTCCTGTTTGTCCATAGACTTTATCGTAGATTTGCCTGCTTCCAAGAGACAGACTGTTATTCTCACGGTGGTGGATAGATTTACTAAGATGGCCCATTTCGTGCCATTAACTAAACTTCCGACTTCTCCTGAATTGGCAGAGATTTTTGCGAGAGAGGTTTTTCGCCTACATGGGATTCCTTCGGAGATTGTTTCTGATAGAGGTTCTCAATTTGTCTCACGTTTCTGGAGATCCTTTTGTTCTCAAATGGGAATCAAATTGAACTTCTCCTCTGCCTATCACCCTCAGTCTAACGGAGCTGCTGAACGTACCAATCAAAAGATCGAGCAGTATCTACGTTGCTTTGTTTCCGAACACCAGGACGATTGGGTCGGTTTGATTCCTTGGTCGGAGTTCGCACACAATAACCTTGTTTGTGATTCAACTCGCTCTAGCCCTTTCTTCATGAACTATGGCTTTCATCCTTCAATTTTTCCTTCGGTTTCCTCTTCTCAGGGGATACCGTCGGTTGATGATCATGTCGCCAACCTGAAGAAATTATGGGATCAGACTCGGCAAATTCTGTTACATAATTCCTCGTTATTCAAGAAACACGCTGACAAGCATAGAAGAGCGGCTCCTGTCTTTGTTCCTGGGGATAGGGTGTGGTTGAGTACTAAGAATATTCGCCTAAAAGTTCCATCTATGAAATTTGCTCCTCGCTACATAGGTCCTTACAGGGTTCTCACTCGTATCAACCCGGTTGCGTATCGCCTTGCTCTGCCACCTGCCTTACGCATTCCTAACTCTTTTCATGTCTCCTTGTTGAAACCTCTTATTTGCAACAAATTCTCCTCTAAGGTTTCCTCACCTCGTCCTGTTCAGGTGGAGGGTCGGGAGGAGTACGAGGTCAGCTCCATCATTGATTCCAGAATTTCAAGGGGAAAATTGCAATATCTGGTCAACTGGAGGGGATATGGTCCTGAGGAGAGGAGTTGGGTACCTCAGGAGGACGTTCATGCTTCTCGCCTTCGCAGAGCATTTCACCTCCGCTTCCCATCTCGTCCCGGTTCCTTCCGCCCGGTGGGCGTATCTGAGAGGGGGGGTACTGTCAGGGTACCTGAGGTCTCTACCTCTAAAAGAGGTAGAGACTTAGTAGTTTATCCGTCCAAACGAGCTGTTTCCTTCGTTCCTCGCGGTTCATCCAGTCACTTAAACACCGACCGCGAGGAATCCACGTCCTTTTCTAGCGGGACGCTTAATACGTGACGTCATGACGCTATCACGAGCGACCTGCCACTCAAGTGTCCGATATCCAATCGGTACTTGTCAGAGGCGTGTCTACCATCTTGAGCCAGGGTATTTAAGCTTACTTCTCACTTCAGCTCATTGCCCTGTCGTGGTTCTAGCTTGTCTAGTCACTCAGTGCTCTGGTATTCTAGTTTGCTCTATTGGTTTTGACTCGGCTTGTTGTACTACCCTGCTTATCTCTGTTATCCCTTGACCCGGGTTGTCTCTCGCTTATCTGTCTTCTCGTTCCCTCGACCTCGGCTTGTCTCTGACTATTCTCTATTACTCTCGGTACGTTAGTCCGGCCATTCTAAGGCCCGGTATACGTACCTTTCCACTCTTTGTACCCTGCGTGTTGGATCCCTGTCCCGATCCTGACACTGAGCAAATAAAACTGTTTTTAAGCTCCGGCGGAACTTCAGTAGATCATTCTCAAGTCTTAATGTCAGAGGCAGGGAGTTCCAAAATTGCGCTCCCTGAACATCACTCGTCCTCCCTCCGCACTTTTTCTTTTTAAAATTTGGAATCTTCAATAAGGCTAAATCAGCCGATCTCAAGGATCGACTGGGAGCATAGCGTGTGAATTTATCCTTCAGATAGTCTGGTCCCATACCTTATATACCAAACAACCATTTTTAAACAGAACCCGTTCACGAACGGGCAGCCAGTGCAGGGCTTTTAAAGATGGAGTGATATGGTCATTGCGGGCCACACCCGTAAGTAGCCTAGCAGCTGCGTTCTGTATCAACTGTAGCTTGTGTATGATGTTCTGAGGCAGTCCAAGGTACAGGACATTGCAGTAGTCCAATCGGCTACCGATGATGGCGTTGACCACCGAGATTTGATCGGAGGGGGCAATAAATCTAAAAATAGACCTCAGAAGCTTCAGGTGGTAGTGGCAAGAGCTTACCACCTGATTGATCTGGGGCTTCAGTGTCAACCTAGAGTCGAAAATGACTCCCAGATCTCTGACCTTGGTGGCAGGACTCAGAGATGGAGAAAACGAGTCCGGCCATGAGGGAAAGATACTATTCACCTCCTGGTTACTGAAGATGATGCATTCAGTTTTGGAGCCATTAAGTTTTAAATAATTGGCTCCCATCCACGACTGGATATCCTGTAGGCAGGAAGAAAGATTGATTTGATCCTCCTTTTTCTTGGCCAGGCGAAAGTACAACTGGGTATCGTCGGCATAGATATGATAGGGAAGCATGTGGCGGCGGATGATATGGGTCAGTGGCCTCATATAGATGTTAAACAGGATTGGAGATAAAGCCGAACCCTGGGGGACTCCACACGTCAGGGCGATGTTAGAGGAGTAAAATGTTCCCAATTTTACCCTTTGAACCCTGTCGTGGAGAAACGAAGTCACCCAAGCCAGCGCCCTGTCATCCACACCAGCCACAGTAAGTAGCCTCTCTGTCAATCTATCATGATCGATGGTATCGAAGGCCGCCGATAAATCCAGGAGTACCAGGGCAATTTCCTCCCCTCTGTCCAAGGCCCACAGGAGATCGTCGTGGACTTTAACCAGGGCAGTCTCTGTCCCTCTACCAGGTCGAAATCCCGATTGGAAGTCATCCAGAATGTAATTAGATTCCAGGTGAGGCTGAATCTGCCATACCGCCGCTCTCTCGATGATCTTGGCCAAAAAAGGCAAGGTGGAAATAGGTTGATTGTTGCTCAACTCGGAGCGTGGCACAGTTGGAGTCTTCAGCAGGGGGATAACCACAGCCTGCTTCAGAATGCCAGGAACAACTCCGGTGGCAAATGACATACTAACAATGTCTGCAATATAGGGGGCCAAAACATCAGCGGCATCCTTCACCAGCTGAGCAGTGCAGTGCAGTGCAATTGATATAAAAGTCTTTTTCAGCTTGTGCTACCTTCTTTTTCTTGAAAGAAGTCACTTCCACAAGAGAAAGGTTTAAAAAAAATCTAGCTTGTAAATGCTCCCCTTTCAATAAAAACATTGTAGACCATTTTATTCACATTGGATCCTAATGTGTGTTTGTATGTATTATCTTTTTTTCCTCATATGATTCTGTATGTTAGTATTTGGTTATGTGCTCTATTCTCATTGTGTAACATACAATTTCTTCAAATAGGTTTTCCCTTTTTTTAAAACGACGCTGTAGCCAGTTCTGCTCCGTTGGTCTGGTCAATGAAAGTTATGTGATTTGTTATAGCACAAAAGTGAAAGTTCTGTAATATGTTATCAGATAACATGACCCGGAAGAACTGACAGATGATTTGGATTAATAGACCCTATTTAAGAAAATGGAGGGGCCAAGTTTCATTTTTGGAAGAAGACCATTGGCTGAAACGTGTTGTTTTTGTACTACTATATGGGGATGTGCCAGTGGTGAGGATGGTTACATGTGTATTTGCTTCACTTGGCCCCACTTTTTTAATGCTTTCTTCATAACTTTTTGTACTTGAATACTACCGGTGTCTGAATTCCTGTTGCAGTTTATATCAGCCTGAGAGGAGGGCACACCAATGCCATTGTTATAGAACCTGTTCGTGGCTCTATACCATGTCAGTGGTTCTAAATACATCTGCATTATCTTTATGATTCTTTTACATGCTGCACTATGAAATTGTTTCTTTTTTGGAAGATACTAATACTAGATATCAGAATTGTGCTATATATCTGTTCAGGCATAATTCACCTCTTTCATATTATGTGCACCCACACTTATTATATATCATTTTATTCAGGGGAAACAGGGCTTTAATTTAACATTAAATATTTAGGTATAAAACATAATTTAATATGAATAAAATATAAAAAAAATGGGAGAAAGTAAGAATTAATAAAATTTTCTTTAGTTCTACGTGACATTCTAACTGTGAATGTCATAATACTGTTTGCTTTTACTGCAATAAAATACACATATTTGTATTCAGCGATGTCTCACGTGTAAAACAATACCCCCTATGTACAGGTTTTATGGTGTTTTGGGAAATTACATGGTCAAATATAGCATGACATTTTTCAGTTTTTTCACATTGAAATTCGCCAGATTGGTTACGTTGCCTTTGAGGCCGTATGGTAGCCCAGGAATGAGAATTGCCCCCATGATGGCATACCATTTGCAATAGTAGTCAACCCAAGGTATTGCAAATGGGGTATGTCCAGTCTTTTTTAGTAGCCACTTGGTCACAAACACTGGCCAAATGGTATGCCATCATGGGGGTAATTCTCATTCCTGGGCTACCATACGGTCTCAAATGCAACGTAACCAATCTGGCGTATTTCAATGTGAAAAAAAATGAAACGCCAGCCTTATATTTGACTCTAACTTTTGAAACCACTATAAAACCTGTACATGAGGGGTACTGTTATACTCAGGAGACTTCGCTGAACACAAATGTATCACAACAATTATATAGTCTGTGTAAGTGCCATTTGTGTGTGAAAAATGCTAAAAATGTCACTTTCACTGACGATATCATCATTGTAATACATTTTACTGTTTTGAAACACTAATATTTGTGTTCAGCAAATTCTTCCGAGTAAAACAGTACCCCCCATGTACAGGTTTTATAGTGTCTTGGAAAGTTACAGGGTTAAAGCGGCACTGTCATGCCGAACTTACCTTTCCTCAATCTCTTCCTCTTCTCCCCCTCTCTCGGGGTCTGTTATTCTTTTCTTCCTGTCTTCTTTAGTTTTCTTTAAAATCATAAGACAAAGTAGGGACTCTGTCTTATGGAGGATTCCTCCGCTTGACCAGCTCTGACCAGCGGAGGAGCAAAGTGTGCTTCATTTCCACTGGTCAGACCAATTTTCCCATGATCCCTAGCTTTCCTCCCAGTTCCCACAATGCTTTCTGTCAGTATTGCCGAACTTAGACAGAACGCCGGCAAAACTGCCGAATTGCATCCTAACAGAATGAGCACTGTTTCTCCATTGGTGTTAGGATGCAATTCGGTACTTTGTTCGGATCGGAATTTCATTCAAATGAATGAAACTCCGATCCTATTCATTGCTGTGGCTGCATCTTGCAGCCGCTTAGTAGATAACTCCCTAATTCCCACGGTATCAGGGAGCTATCTACTAAAAGGCTGAAAGACCTAAATTGGTCTTTCAGCCAAATTTACTAACACTAAGTAAAAATGACTTGGTATTAGTAAATAATATGCCCCTACTCGCTATACCGCGAGAAGGGGCATGTCTAGTAAGCAGTGAGCAGCCTGTGGCTGCTCACTGTAAAAAAAAAATAAAAAATATTGCCCCCCACCCCTAAACGACGGGTGGGGGCTGTAAAGTAAAATAAGGGAGACCTATTGTCCCCCCCCCCCGGCCCCCACCCCTGAGCGGTGGGTGGGGGCCATAAAGATAATGAGGGGGGGGGGACCTACTGTCCTCCCCCCCGGCCCCCACCCCTGGGCGGCGGGTGGGGGCCATAATGGTAATAAAGGGGGGGGGGACCTACTGTCCTCCCCCCCGGCCCCCACCCCTGGGCGGCGGGTGGGGGCCATGATAGTAGTAGGGAGGGGGGGGGACCTACTGTCCTCCCCCCCCGGCCCCCACCCCTGGCCGGCGGGTGGGGGCCATAATGGTAATAAGAGGGGGGGGACCTACTGTCCTCCCCCCCCCGGCCCCCACCCCTGGGCGGCGGGTGGGGGCCATAATGGTAATAAGAGGGGGGGGGACCTACTGTCCTCCCCCCCGGCCCCCACCCCTGGCCGGCGGGTGGGGGCCATAATGGTAATAAGAGGGGGGGGGGACCTACTGTCCTCCCCCCCCCGGCCCCCACCCCTGGGGGGCGGGTGGGGGCCATAATAGTAGTAGTAGGGGGGGGACCTACTGTCCTCCCCCCCCAGCCCCCACCCCTGGGCGGCAGGTGGGGGCCATAATAGTAGTGGGGGGGACCTACTGTCCTCCCCCCCGGCCCCCACCCCTGGCCGGCGGGTGGGGACCATAATTGTAATAAGAGGGGGGGGGACCTACTGTCCTCCCCCCCGGCCCCCACCCCTGGGCGGCGGGTGGGGACACTAAGTAAATTCCCCCCCCCCATCAAGGTGACTAGGGGTGCCCAAGCCCCTAGTCACCCACCCCCCACCCAAATAAAAAATGCCCCTACCTACCCCCCTCACCCTAAAAAATAGTGAGGGGGGAATAAAATTGCTAACCTGTAAAGTAAAATTAAACTTACCATTCGACGTCTTCTTTTTTCTAAAATCTTCATTTTCAGCCCCAAAAAAGGCCAAATAAAAAACCATCATAGCCGTCGAACTAAAAATAAAATAAAAAACCCGAGCGCAAAAAAAAAAACCCGACGAAAAAGAAAAAACCCGAGCGCACATAAAAATAATCCATCTTCACCCATGGAGGGCTCCGCGCAGACTGAGCTCCGCAGGGCGGGGCAAGGCTTATAAAGCCTTGCCCCGCCCTGCAATTAGCCTAAGAACACTCTGATTGGTGGGTTTAAGCCAATCAGAGTGCTCTTTGTCATTTTACAAGCGTGGGAAAGTTCTTTGGAATTTTCCCACGCTTGTAAAATGACACAGAGCACTGTGATTGGATGGCTTGAAATCCATCCAATCACAGTGCTCTGTGTCATTTTACAAGCGTGGGAAAATTCCAAAGAACTTTCCCACGCTTGTAAAATGACACAGAGCACTGTGATTGGATGGATTTCAAGCCATCCAATCACAGTGCTCTGTGTCATTTTACAAGCGTGGGAAAATTCCAAAGAACTTTCCCACGCTTGTAAAATGACAAAGAGCACTCTGATTGGCTTAAACCCACCAATCAGAGTGTTCTTAGGCTAATTGCAGGGCGGGGCAAGGCTTTATAAGCCTTGCCCCGCCCTGCGGAGCTCAGTCTGCGCGGAGCCCTCCATGGGTGAAGATGGATTATTTTTTTGTGCGCTCGGGTTTTTTATTTTTCGTCGGGGGTTTTTTTTGCGCTCGGGTTTTTTATTTTATTTTTAGTTCGACGGCTATGATGGTTTTTTATTTGGCCTTTTTTGGGGCTGAAAATGAAGATTTTAGAAAAAAGAAGACGTCGAATGGTAAGTTTAATTTTACTTTACAGGTTAGCAATTTTATTCCCCCCTCACTATTTTTTAGGGTGAGGGGGGTAGGTAGGGGCATTTTTTATTTGGGTGGGGGGTGGGTGACTAGGGGCTTGGGCACCCCTAGTCACCTTGATGGGGGGGGGGGAATTTACTTAGTGCCCCCACCCGCCGCCCAGGGGTGGGGGCCGGGGGGGAGGACAGTAGGTCCCCCCCCTTTTACCATTAGGGCCCCCACCCGCCGCCCAGGGGTGGGGGCCGGGGGCTGGAGGACAGTAGGTTCCCCCCCCCCCTTATTACTATTATGGCCCCCACCCGCCGCCCAGGGGTGGGGGCCGGGGGGGAGGACAGTAGGTCCCCCCCCCTATTACTATTATGGCCCCCACCCGCCGCCCAGGGGTGGGGGCCGGGGGGTGGAGGACAGTAGTTCCCCCCCCCTATTACTATTATGGCCCCCACCCGCTGCCCACTGATACACAGTGTTAGTTTGTTCGTCTGATTTTTTTCTATTCATTCATTCGTCTGTCTGATGAATGAATGAATAGGTGAAATTCCTGTTCGCATGTCCAGATGTTTCACTGGGCATGTGCGGGAATCTCAGGGCTATCTAGTGTGGGTAGATGACGTGTCCCACAGGGACTTCACCTACCCACACAAAGATGGCGGCGCCCTGAATATAGATCGGGGCAGAAAATAAAGAATAAAAAATAGGTAATGTGGGGGGCATAGGGGCATTTGGGGGTGACTAGGGGGTCGATTGGATGTAGTTGAGGCGGGAGGGGGGTTAAAAAAAAAAAACGGAATTCGGCATGACAGTGCCGCTTTAAATATAGTGCTAGCAAATTAAATTCCCTGGACTTTCGGCCTGGGCTGTCAGGCAGGTCCCGCAAATTGTAATAAAATGACCTAATTATGTAAAATTATTACATAATTATATACGTAGAATTATTATATATATATATATATATATACACACACACACACGTGTGTGTGTGTGTGTATATATATATATATAGTGATATATACATATATACTTATGTATATAGATATATATTATTTCATTTTATATATATATATATATATATATATATATAAATTTTAAAATACAGTTAGAAGGAAATTACACATATATATTTTTATTTATTTAATTTTATTTTTTAACGTATTTACATATATATTTATTTTATATTATATATAAATATATATATATAATGATAATTATATATATATTTAATCAATATCATTGTACGTGTATTTTGATATTATTATATATAATTATATATATTAATAAAATACATTTAGACAGTGTATGTGTATTTATGTGTTTGTGTGTAGATGTGTATATATGTCACGGTAGTGTACCCCAACCCGCAGATTTAGTCCAACAAGAGACAAGATAAATAAGATATGTCTTACTGGGCCTTAGAATGGCCGGACTCAACGTAGACAGGGAAATGACAGAGTCAAGAACGAGCCGAGGTCAAGGGAACAGAGAGACAGCGAAAACAAGAACTAGCCAGGTACACAGGAGTCAGGAAACCGGAAAATAAGACAAAGCAGGGATAAAGAGAAAAACTGAGTCAGGTACAAAGCCAAGGTCAAGCACGCAAAAAACACTACTATGCGAAACAAGCACTAAAGGGAACTGAATAAGAAACCACAATAGGGCAGGGAGCTAAGGGAAAGTTGAGTATAAATACCTTAGTGTTTAATTTGATTGGCCCCTGTCATATCCACGCCCCCAAAATGCGAGTGTATGGGGAATGTGGAATGACATGGGCCAATGGGAGACCGTTTTGCATTTTGGCTCCCACTGTCCCTTTAAAAACGCGCCCGGCGAGTCACGTGGCCGCGTCTCACGGTCAGTGCACGCCTTCCAGATCTCCCTGTCGGATGAGCCACGCGCGGCGGGGAAAGAGGACCTCGCCCGGCCCCCGGAGAGGGTAACATAACAAAACCCTACCCTATGCCTGGGAACATTTACTATTACCGTCCCTTTAAGAGCTAGCCGAGCACATACACAGGAACAGAGACCTCGGATTATAACAATATATTGTTTATCCAGTAAAAGATATCAAACTGTATACAAATTGAGATGCTTACCTGCTTTCGTGGGGATTCTTCTTTAAAGCAGTTCGTCACTTTTAAAACATTCGCTTAATTGTGAGACCCAGACGGTATGGACCCAGCATTCATCACACGAATGCAAACGACCGAACACAGGACCACCCTGCTACCTAATTATATGGTAATTTACATCCCTGATCGGCAAATGCAGTCTTTATGGGAAACGCACAAACGCTTTGTTTAACGTCCTGGGTAGCCGCCATTTTGGGACTTTTACACGTGGCCGTGGCCATCTTAACTCCCGAACAGCGGTGTTTTGCCATTGAGTGTCTTGAACTAAAATTGGACACTCGAGTAGGCGAACACCGCTGAGACCTGCATAGTACCGGAAATTCGTGCCAAAACTACCAACCGCCCTGCCATTCGGTAGAAAGACTAAGTAGCATATGGGGATTATGACGAACATCAAGATTAGACATGTGCAATTCGTTTCGGTCCGAATATGAATAGAAAGGGTAGAAATTTTGTGTCTCTTTGTTAACTTGAAAATAACAAAATGGAGTCTACTCTGTTCAGAGTGACTGACAATGTACATTTTAATTTCTATCATAGCACAAAATGTCTGCCGATATAAATACCCTGACACTGCCGTACAGGACGTTCTCTTACCGAATACAGAGGTAGCCACTAAGCGCTCCAAACTGCCGAACAGCGATCATACGTTTCCCTTATTCCCTTAAGCAGCCGAACAGCAATAATACGAATCAGTTATTCTCCCAATACAGACGAATAAGCGTACTCCATACGATTAATCCCCGCCATGACGAGACGAAGCTCCGTGTTGAGGGTCAGCAGGAATCTTGTTTAATGAGGGCTACATGCCCGGCTTTTATGCAGGTCTCCCACCTGGTGGACACTCCCCTAGGGGACCAGATGGGAAACTGTGACAAGGACATTACAGTAGCCAATCACAGGGTACACACTTAGCCATTCCCCTTTTGTTACCCAGCACCCTCTGCTTTGCCCAGGGAGATAATTGTGAAGTAATTCAATTATCTCCCAGGCCAGAGCCTAAACGCCATTTTATATGAATATAACAAAAATACATAAAAATACATAACTGCAACATTTTCCAACATAATACTGGCATTCCACAGGTCCCCAGATAGCTAAGATCTGAGCGCACAAAAGTACCGAATAGCGCTCAGATCCTATGCGCACAGTCCAATCGCCGCGGAGCCAAAGAGTTCACAAAGTCAGTTTTCATACCAATGAGCTCCACGGGATGTCTATCTGGGGTATAGCATATTCATGAATAAAATACCAAACGCAGGGCCGTTCGTGACTTTCTACCGAACAAGAAGGGAGGTCGACGGCTGCAGCGGTGTTCGTGCCAAAAAGTGTCCGTTTTGAGTTCCATGAATTAGGCATCGAACACCGCTGTGTGTTCGTGGATTTAAAATGGCCGCGACCTCGTGGTCGGTATACGAATGGCGACCACCCAACTACCGTATCAATTAAGAGGTGTCTGCGGTTAACCTCAACGTTCTAATGGGGCCAAGAGGTTAACCAGCAGCACACTTCTCTACTGGGTGGTCGGCCGTTCGGTAGTTTTATTCGGTACATAAAAAGGGAACAGCATAGAGTCCACATGAACGGAGAAACAAGAATACAACTAACGAATGAAGAAAAAGGGTTACTCCAGTCCAAGACAGAGGGATCTGTCACAGAAAGAATTAATTCAATGCTTTCCTATGGAGAGGTCTAAGGCGCATACAGCATTTGCCGCACATGTGCATTAGTACCTGCTCTTCGTGTGACGGAGGCGGACCTGCAACTCAGCACCAAGGGACATTGGCGCTGGGATCAGGTACTAAATAAAGGGAGTTTAGTCCTTAATTTACCACCGCAGAGTGGTGCGAGAGAAGGGGGAGGCAGAGGGAGCTATAGTGCCAGTAATACAGCTTTGTGTTCCTGGCACTCATAGTATCCCTTTAAGAAGACTGCTAGTTCCTGTAGTGATTCTGGTGACGAACTATATGGCACACATTATTTTCCGTGATAACGATTATTTTTTACGCCCTTGGGAGTGATAGGGTTTCTGGAGAATGGCGCAGTTATCAGATATTGATAAGAAGTAGTGTGATGGAGAACTATCCCACCAGACCCATCCTGTCCCCCGGGCAGCCGGGCGGGAACTGGTCAGACAAGGCACCAGCAAGAACACAGCGTCCATTGTCACCTAGCAACCGCCGTGAACTGTCACGGACATCAGAAGTCACGCCCACGCAAGAGTAACGGCCTCTGTGATTGGTTGTCAGTCTGCACTCGGCCAATCCGCGGACAAGGTGTTGGCACGTGTGGAAGTTGAAGCCGCCGGAGAAGGAGGGCAGTTGTGTGTGCGGCTGCTGTGCAGGCAGTTTGAATAAAAAATAAATAAGGAATCATGTCGGCCAGGAGGAATATCGGCGATCCCGAGGTGAGAGCTTGACCTACGCGTGGATACTGCATGGTATCCGGCTCAGTGCGGCTCCCTTATCGAGCTGCTGGCAGTTATATGCTGTGTGTACCTGGGACTGCTTTATAAGGGATTTATTCACTAAACCGCGAGTCAAACCCACACCGTGTCATTTAAATATGTAGTCAAACCATGACTTCAGCTGGGCTGGAGAATGTGTCCAAATCCGCTGTTTTAGCCTAAACTATATTATTATTATTATTATTATTAATTCCCTGTAATTCACTATTTAGTGGGTAAATGATTCTATTTTAAAAGGGTTTAGTAATACACCATCTATAGTCTGCTATCACTACTATGAGTAATAATCAATTCACAATATGTATTGCACAGTTTAGTTGATCAAACAGTAAGATACATACTATTTTTTTTACACTTGTCACAACATACAAACACACACATAAATTGGGTTTCTCAGTACCCCATATTAACTAATCGGTAGTCAGAATCAATTGCTACTCTATTACCTCTAGTAACACTTATGGCAGTGTGGGTCTTAATAATGCAGCAGGTAGGCATGCAATTTCCTGCCTGCTTCTTCCCACATCATTGGATGTTGAGGAAATATTTTATAATTGTAAGCCGGTAGCCGATCCAGTTGCCATTCAGTGGCTGAAAGTATCAGCTGACCACTCTCAACTAATGAATGGCACACTGTGCAAAGAAATGTACATAAAGTTGATATTAGCCAGCCCAGAGCTCTTATTCCTGGCTGGGTGATGACACTGGCCCACAGGTGGAGTTACAGCTCCGGCAACCAACGGTTTAAACTCTGTACGAACGCTGCACATACAGTCGCTAGGCACCATGGCCACTTTAAATCACTGAAGTGGTAAAGAAGCTCCAAATTGCCCATTAGAGTTGCAAAAATTTCTTTTCACTATTTATTTTTAAATTAATAAAAAAAAATTTCACTACTGACATATTGGGCACAAGTAACTGCCAGCTTACCCCCCTCCCCCAAAACCTTTTTAAAGTGATAGTATAGTGCTCGGGAATACAAAGCTGTATTCGTAGCACTATACTTCCCTTGCGCCCAACCCTGGCTTTGTATGGTTTAATAAACGTTTACTGTACTTGCCTGATTCCAGCACAGATCTCACTCGGCACTGAGTGGTCGCTCTTCCCTCTCCGACACCACACAATGTTCTTTGTTACAAGAGCATAATAATAAACTTTTTTGATTCTGTAGAACAAGCATGTCAAACTAAAAGGCTAGCACAGGCCATATAATCAAGGTTTAAGTTTATGTGGGCCACACAAAAAACAAACCTTAAATATTCATAGAAACGTAGGTTTGTTTTAAAAAGTACAGTATAAAAAAAACAGCGTCCCCCCTCTGTACTAATTCACAGCCCTCCCTCTGTACTAAATCCCAGCACCCCCCTCTAGTAAACCCCAGCCCTTGTTTAAAACAAAAAACAATATTATGTATTCATTGCTCCCTACCTTTGGGAGTTGGTGTGGTACCTCTCCCTAATCTTTTCTTGGGAGCTCAGGCTTACTGCTCCTCACTGCTCCCGCGCGTGCAATTTTGTGATACCGGGTTCAGGAATATGACATTATATTCCGTCGCCCGGCTTCACTTCAGACGGCGTGCGCGAAGCAGCAGTGAGGAGCAAAAAGACTGAGCTCCCTCGCTGCGACTAGAGATCTCTCCCCCGGCCGGGTAAATTAGCAGGGTAGGCACCTGCCATGTTGGGAGAGCAGATTCCTACTAGCTCGCGGGCCGCAAAAATATTCATTGTGGGCCATGAGTTTGACATGCTTGCTGTAGAATAATAAATCTGGAAGAATTTACTGTAGTAGAACTTTAAGGAAACCATAGCTTGGAAATTGATCTGGGAAATAGAACATGGAAGCAAGGATTTCATTATTTTTTTTTTTTTTAAATGACCTATTTGAAATTAAACTTGTTATATAATTGGTTGATTCTAGCCAATGAAAATTCAGCTAGTATTGAAAGATTGGTAAGGGACCAAAGAATCAACAGAAGAGCACAAACCAGTAGAAGCCTAAATTCTGCCATAAAGGGAAGAGATATTTGAAATGCAGTAAATGTTCTGTTTTATATAAATAATACTTCAGTCTAAATGTTGAATACTGAAATGTGTTGCAGTATAATAAAAACTATTTTTTCTTTCAGATTTTAAAGAAGAGAATTCCCCAGAATCCAAAATACGTGCATGTCAAGACAAGACTGGATACTGGTCAGTAAATTACCAATGTATCCCTTTCCCTTAACATAGGAAATGTGAACATGGTGTAGAGCAACTTTAAGCCACCTTTAACTAAAAAGGCTATTCACTAAAACGAAAATTCAGGGTTAATTCAAAGTGAATTTCAAAAGTAAACATAGAAAACATAGCTAAATAGAGATTTTTTCCAGTTCGACTACTTTACCCTTAAATCTGAAATTCACATTGAATTATCACTAGTGAATAACCTTGTATGAAATGTTTTCCTCAACAAAGAGTGCTAAGTGGACTCTTAGTATGACATACAGATGACATTTTATTTTTGTTGTTTAAACTAAGGTTGTGTGTACAATGACAGGTATGCTTTTTAAAGGAACAATATGGTGTTTTTAACACTATAGGGTCAGGAATACATGTTTGTGTTCCTGACCCTATAGTGTTAAAAACACCATCTAGCTTCCTTGCCGTCCTAAATATTGTAAAATATTACCGTTATGCCAGTCTGCTGGTGCTGGCTCTGCCTCTTTGGCTGACATCATCAGAAGTGGTGATCTCAGCCATTCACACTGCCTTCCCATAGGAAAGCATTGTATTGGCTGAGCTTGTCAAGGAGGTAGATCAGGGGCAGAGGCACAGCATAAGTCAAACACAGCCCTGGCCAATAAGCCTCTCTTCATAGATATGCATTGAATCAATGCATCTCTGTGAGGAAAGTTCAGTGTCTCCATGCAGAGGGTGGAGACATTGAATGGCAATGCTGCACGCTGTGCAACTCTGCAACAGGAAGCACCTCTAGCAGCCATCTGAGGAGTGGCCCATGGAGTTATCATTAGGCTGTAATGTAAACACTGCCTTTTCCATGAAAAAGCAGTGTTTACTGCAAAAAGCCTGAAGGGAATAATTCTTTTGACTATAGTGTACCTTTAAGTTATAAGCCTTGGAAAAAAATATTAAAACTGTTGCACACATATCCAAAACAAGATTCCGTTCACAGTGTATATAATATCTGTTTAAATAGAAATTATTTTTAAATGATCAAAATTGTTTAACTCCAGAAACAATGGGCTGTCCAGATAGTTGATCAAACTACCATCAGAGATTTCTGCATTGCAAAAGATTAATCATCCACAATTAAATGGAGACAAGATCCATTCTAGGAAACAAATGTGTTCTGTTTCCTTTGTATTGGTAGATGAAGTTGTTTTCTTTTCCCACAGGCAAGTTGAATAAATACAGTCATGATGCACTAATTAACTTTTCACAATAGTTTTTTGACAAATGCACTCTGAAATTTTCTGCTAAACTATAACATTGACAGTGGTTTACTCTTGGCAACGTTTATTTTTAAAAACTGACCATTAAGTGATATCTGCTTGACTGAAGAGTGAAGTAATTTTTGCTCAGTCAAGCACTCTCATCATTTATCTTACAATGATGAGATCCTTTGATTAAAAAGTTTCTGTCAATGCAGGTATTTGGCACCAAAATAAAGCACCTCTTAAAATGGCAACTTGAAGCCTACCTCATTCTTTTTCTTTTGACCAGTTAGAGAGAAGGATTGTGTGTGCACTAAGGAGGTAACTTAGGCAGCTATAACCTATTATATAAGTGTCTTAGTTAAAATAAAATTCTAGTGTTTACTTTTTATATGTAGATAATGCTTAAAATTGGCTTTGTTTTTGATGCTGTAGTTACAGGGACACTAGTCACCAAAACAACTTTACCTCAATGAAGCAGTTTGGCTGTATAGATCATGCCCTGCAGTCTCTTAGCTCTGTTCTCTGCCATGAAGGAGTTAAATATTTTTTGTTTATGCAGCCCTAGCCATACCTCCCCTGTCTGTGACGGACACAGCCTGCGTGAAAACAAAAATGGTTTCATTTTCAATCAGATGTAACTTATTTCAGAAGTTTTTTTGTTTTTTTTCCTGCTCTTTTAAGTACATACAGGAGGCTCCTGGTGGGTCTAGCAAGCTTTTAACAGAGCACGAGTGTAAACATTAGACAACTCTGTACAGGAAGTGTTTAGGAAGACTGTGCAAGTCACATGCAGGGAGGTGAAACTAGGGCAGCATAAACAACGTGATTGAACTTCTGAATGGTAGAGATTTGAGCAGTGAGACTGCAGGGGCATAATCTATACATCAAAAGTGCTTTATTAAGTTCAACAAAGAACCACATTTTTGCCTTATTTTTCCACGTTTTATATGGATTCCTTGGTGTATGTGTCTGCTGTATACAACAGCTTTGAAACACAATTCAGGAAGAGGTGCAAAGCCAGTGAACCATTCATGGACAGCTGTTTCATTGTTGCAACTCATCAGCATGAGGTTGGTTACTGGCTTGCTATGGAGGCTTGGCATTACTTGTAAAGCAAATACCAAAAGCCAGTAACCAACCTCATGCTGATGCGTTGCATTAACGACACAGCTGTCCATGAGTGATATTATGCACACGCTCACTTTCTTATTCTCTCTCTCTCTCTCTCAACTCAAAGAATTTCGTACTTTCTATTTTATAATAGCACCTGACTTATTTTAGTTACATTATATGATCATACGTTGCATAAGCCTGCCACAACACCAATGTACTCTTATAAAACCTACCTACTTTGGAAAGCATTTTTTGCTGAGACTCTCTGCAGTGCAAGGTTAAATATGGCTCTAAAATGAGGCACCTGTGACAGGGAAGGTCCATGGTTAGTCTGTCATAGACCCTCTAGGCTTGTAGTGGCGAGTACCTTTTAAGATAAAGCTAGTAACATGGGACTTCATATATTAAGCCCTGCATGTGTGTGCGTATATACTTGATCTGAAAGGTACTTGCCTCTACAGGCCTGGATGGTCCATGGCACAGTTGTTTGCCTAGGGGTTATGCTCCTCGGCTGACCCTAACACCAAAGCCTGCATCCCTCTATCAGCACATTGGGCCATGCGGGAGAGTGGAGACAGAAGGAAGAGAGAGCTGAAGCCCACTCCATTAAGCCAGCCTCCACTGCACACCAGGAAGGTTAAAGGTATGGATGTAGGAGGGTGACTAAAATATGCATGTTGTGTCTTTTCGTGTGTATGTGTCGCTGTGTTTCCTTGTGTATATCTGTGTGTGTGTAAGTGTCACAGATGTGTCAGTATGTGTGAATACACGCAGTGATGAGAAAATGGTAGATCTCCACCTGGCAAAGCATATAGTCACCATATAAAAGCAAGAAAGACAGGTCCCCCAGCCTTCCTTCTTGCTTTTATATGTACTTTCATTCATTAAAAAAAAATTTCGAGGTTTTTTTATATTAAAAACTTACCTCCGTTCCAGCGCCGAGCTCCCCGCTAGGCCGCGCCCCCTTTTTCGTCAAAATGACGAAATCGCGGGGCCCAATGGGACGGCTTCGCGCTGCACCAATCGCGTTCTTCATAGAGCGGCATTGAATGCCGCCCTATGAAGAACCTGAGCGCTTTACCGCGCATGTGCGTGGAATGCGCGTTCGCGAGCTGAGCTGTCTGACTGACCGCTCGGCTCGCTTTCTAAAATTATCAATAAGGGGGGGGACCTGCTGTCCCCCCCCGGCCCCCACCCCTGTGCGGCGGGTGGGGGCCCTAAAATTATCAATGGGGGGGGACGACCTACTGTCCCCCCCCGGCCCCCACCCCTGTGCGGCGGGTGGGGGCCCTAAAATTCTCAATGAGGGGGGGGACCTACTGCCCCCCCCGGCCCCCACCCCTGAGCGGCGGGTGGGGGCCCTAAAATTATCAATGAGGGGGGGACCTACTGTCCCCCCCCCCCCGGCCCCCACCCCTGTGCGGCGGGTGGGGGCCCTAAAATTATCAATAAGGGGGGGGACCTACTGTCCCCCCCCGGCCCCCACCCCTGTGCGGCGGGTGGGGGCCCTAAAATTATCAATGAGGGGGGGGGGGACCTACTGTCCCCCCCCGGCCCCCACCCCTGTGCGGCGGGTGGGGACCCTAAAATTCTCAATGAGGGGGGGGACCTACTGCCCCCCCCGGCCCCCACCCCTGAGCGGCGGGTGGGGGCCCTAAAATTATCAATGAGGGGGGGGACCTACTGTCCCCCCCCGGCCCCCACCCCTGTGCGGCAGGTGGGGGCCCTAAAATTATCAATAAGGGGGGGGACCTATTGTCCCCCCTGGCCCCCACCCCTGAGCGGTGGGTGGGGGCCCTAAATACAAAGGGGGGGGGGACCCTAGTTAACCCTTCCCCCCCCCCCCCAAAAAAAATATCTCCCTACCTACCCCCCTCACCCTAAAAATAATGAGGGGGGACCATTAACTAAAAACCTGTAAAAAAAAAGAAAAAATAAGGTAAAATCAACTTACCATTCGATGTTTTCTTCTAAAATCTTCTTTCTTCAGCCCCAAAAAAGGCCAAATAAAAATCCATAATAACCGACGCAATTAAAAAAAAAAAAAAAAAAAAAACGAGCGCAAAAAAAGAATCCATCTTCACCCATGGAGGGCTCCGCCCAGACTGAGCTCTGCAGGGCGGGGGAAGGCTTATAAAGCCTTGCCCCGCCCTGCAATTAGGCTAAGAACACTCTGATTGGTGGGTTTAAACCAATCAGAGTGCTCTTTGTCATTTTACAAGCGTGGGAAAGTTCTTTGGAATTTTCCCACGCTTGTAAAATGACACAGAGCACTGTGATTGGATGGATTTCAAGCCATCCAATCACAGTGCTCTGTGTCATTTTACAAGCGTGGGAAAATTCCAAAGAACTTTCCCACGCTTGTAAAATGACAAAGAGCACTCTGATTGGTTTAAACCCACCAATCAGAGTGTTCTTAGCCTAATTGCAGGGCGGGGCAAGGCTTTATAAGCCTTCCCCACCCTGCGGAGCTCAGTCTGCGCGGAGCCCTCCATGGGTGAAGATGGATTCTTTTTTTGCGCTCGTTTTTTATTTATTTATTTTTTTTAAAATTGCGTCGGTTATTATGGATTTTTATTTGGCCTTTTTTGGGGCTGAAGAAAGAAGATTTTAGAAGAAAGAAAACATCGAATGGTAAGTTTTTTTTTTATCTCTTTTCTTTTTTTTTTTTTTTTTTTTTTTTTTTTACAGGTTTTTAGTTAATGTTCCCCCCCTCATTATTTTTAGGGTGAGGGGGGTAGGTAGGGAGATATTTTTTTTTTTGGGGGGGGGGGTGGGGGGGAGGGTTAACTAGGGTCCCCCCCCCTCCTTTGTATTTAAGGCCCCCACCCACCGCTCAGGGGTGGGGGCCGGGGGGGACAGTAGGTCCCCCCCCTTATTGATAATTTTAGGGCCCCCACCCGCCGCACAGGGGTGGGGGCCGGGGGGGACAGTAGATCCCCCCCCCCTTATTGATCATTTTAGGGCCCCCACCCACCGCTCAGGGGTGGGGGCCGGGGGGGACAATAGGTCCCCCCCTTATTGATCCTTTTAGGGCCCCCACCCGCCGCACAGGGGTGGGGGCCGGGGGGGGACAGTAGGTCCCCCCCCTCATTGATAATTTTAGGGCCCCCACCCGCCGCACAGGGGTGGGGGCCGGGGGGGACAGTAGGTCCCCCCCCTTATTGATCATTTTAGGGCCCCCACCCACCGCTCAGGGGTGGGGGCCGGGGGGGACAATAGGTCCCCCCTTATTGATCATTTTAGGGCCCCCACCCGCCGCACAGGGGTGGGGGCCGGGGGGGGACAGTAGGTCCCCCCCTCATTGATAATTTTAGGGCCCCCACCCGCCGCACAGGGGTGGGGGCCGGGGGGGGGACAGTAGGTCCCCCCCTTATTGATAATTTTAGGGCCCCCACCCGCCGCACAGCGGTGGGGGCCGGGGGGGGGAAGGAGAGTAGGTCTCCCCCCCCCCCCCCCTTCAACCACTATTGTGGACAGTAAGCGTCCCTGTGGGTTCGGGCTTCAGCTGTCAGCTGAAGCCACGCCCACAGCAGTGCTGACAGGCTATCAGCACACAAAGCGCGTTCACAGTGCTTTGTGTGCTGATAGCCCGTCTGATGCATTCACCCAGAATGCATCGGACGAGAGGCCTTTTTAGGGCCTCTGAACTCGGAAGTCCCTCTGGTGGCCGTCTGACTGCAACAAGAGGTGTTCCAAGCTTCCAATGTAAACACTGGAAATACAGTGCTTACAAGAAAAAGGCTCCGGGTAGCTGTAGCACTCACCTGAACAACCTCATTAAGCTGAAGTTGTTCAGGTGACTATAGTGTCCCTTTAATGGATCTACTGTTTGGTCAACTGTGCTCTATAGGGGTCCTCCCCTCACTGGGTAGTTGTGTGATTGGCACATGGCTGCCCCCAGCCCTCCACTTAGTCCTACAGCTGCTAGAATGGGGGTGCAGGGCTTCCAGGAGAAGCTCAAGCGAAGCTGTCCTGGTACAGTGGTGCTGGTGGAGCTGCAGAAAGTGGACAAGGGCAGCCTGGTGGGGGATGGCTGGCAGAGATCTCCTTCAGACCACACTATGACTACCATTGACGCCAATAACTGCCTGCACCAGCTGAACAGAAGCTTGTACACTGCCTGATATAACTGGGTAAGTGGGGGCCAATAAGGCTTCGTACTTGGTTCCCTGTCCACATTGGCCATGGCCTGTTTCACTATCAACATTCAGTTCCTCGTCTTCTTCAGTAGTGTTCTGGACAAGCCCCTGCTGCATGAGTGGCTGACTCAACAATCCATGGTCCGATAGACCACCCAGCACATCATCAGCTATATCTACAGCGATGGTCCCTACCCCCCAATGTCTGGTTTGTACCCCCGTGTTCACAGCACGCTACATCTGCCTGGCACTGCTCAGGTTTCATATTAATTGCTTGAACAAGGAGCAAAACCACAAAAGTACATAGAAAAGGATGTTTACTACATGGGTCAAATTAATAGGCTCTCATAAACAGTATCAATGCATAAAAAAGACAATAAATGTCCAATAAAGAATACAATGCAATATCTATAAGTTATTAAGTTGCATACAAGCAAACTGCATAATGCATAAGAAATTATATATGAGTATACAAGACAACTATATGAGATGCTGAATTCCATAACCCCCCCCCAAAAAAAAATTACACAAAGACAACATACCAGACTTAGTGAGAAGAAGGACAAGAGTCAACCAATACACCCCCAATGTTTCGGCAGAATGCATTTATCAAGGGAGCCTGGTTTCATATTAAGGCGTAACCCCCATATATTCCTTGTCCCCCTCCCTCCAAATCTTGTGTGTACCAGTTGAATGGCATACTGCACCTTTTTGGCATTGCTTAGGTTCTACATCAAGGTATGCCCCTCTCCCCCACCGATAGGAGGTTAGTGCGCATGCACGGCAAATCACGGCCCAGTGCCAATCCGCATCTCCTTCTTGTATCTCCATGGGGAGCATTTAGCTTCTCTATGCACGTGAAAAAGATTTCAGCACAGATGTGAGCTCCTTGTGGATAAAGCAACTGGAGCTGAAAGATGATGGCGGTGCTTAAGGGGGGACTTTCTTCTGCTTCCCCCTTGTGCCATTGTGTTCTCCTGAAGATAACAGAACCATTTTAACCAATATTAACCCCACCTATGTTCTGATGCCAATGCTTTGGCAGTGAAGTCAATATGTCAGCATCAGGGAGGAGGATTGCCCTGTTTAGCGACATGTTCACAAGTTGGTCAGAGAGGGATGGTAACACATACACAAAGGCATGCAGCTCTGGAACACTGTAAAAGAGGCAAGTATGAATATAACGGCAGATAAAGCAATTGAATATAGAATTTATCACTATTATAAAGTATATACTTACTGCCATAGGAACTGTGTTATAGCAAGTTGAACCTGGCATGACAGGTTCACTGTATATGTGTCACTCTTGTTCAGTAGCAATGACCTCATAGTAATAATCACCTACATATATAAAAGCATACAGTAGATTTTGTAACTCACTAGCATAATGTCTCTCTCTCCAGGTAGCAGCATGACCAAATATTTGGAAAGGATAGAAGAGATCAAGCGAAGTAAGTAAATTTCCTACTTTCATAACAACTCAACTTACTGGTTAAAGGGACACTCTAGACATCCATAACCACTTCATCTCATCCAAGTGGTTATAATGCCTGGAGTTCCCTGGTACCATCTTAGTGTTAGAAGTGTTATACACGTAGTAATGTTTTTCAGGTAGTGTTCTTTTGTATGTCCTTACTGCACCACTAAAATCATTATACAGCAGAAAACTAATATTTACTGGTGGCCTACTTTCCATTTTGGAGGGAATGTGCAAGCCAAGCAATTATGAAAAATCCTCCAAAATAAATAACACTCAATACAGTACAACCCATTCTGTTTTTTGGGGTGCCTGGAGCTAGGATCTTTCCATGGCCACTAGTGTTGCTTAAATACACAACACTTCTGCGCTTCTTAAAACTGGATAAATAAGCCAATACCAGTTTAACTGCAGCCTCCAGTTTGAAATTCACTTTGAATCCCAACAATTATTGCATTAACCCTGATAGAGAGGAGGAGAAAAAAAACAGTGTTTCTGGTCTCCCCCCTCCTGTGCAAGGTTTGCTGTGGTTGACACTTACCTGGAAGCCCGGGCTGTATTTGTCTTCTTGCATAAGAAAAGCGAGATGCCAATGTAGGCATTCGTTCGTTGGCTGAGATTGTCAGCTGAGTGCTCTCAGCCAGTGAATGAGCACTCATGCACCTTATAAGCTCAACTGTCTTCCCCATCTCAAGAAGACTGGGTAAAAAAAAGTGTGTTTTTTTTCAGTGTGACTCAAGTATCAAACTGTGCAGGAATGGTTTGACAAATTCTGCTGGCACCTACTACTACAGCTGGGTCCAGTGGCTATTGACTTGGAGTGTTCCTTTAATTATGTGGTTTCCAAAGAAATTGCATGTCCTTTTAACAAATGGTATAAAACATAGGTTCAAACTTATTTGCTGCACACAAATCACATTTATAGAATATTTCCAATATGATCCATATGAAGCAATACATTTGAAAGAACTAATTTATTTATATGTTTGAAACAAAAGGCTACGTCTACAGTTTTAAAATATTGATATAACATTTCCAAGTACAATAATATGGCCTGGCCTATATAAACATTTTATATACCAATGATGATTTGTCTACAATAATTATCTTTTGTATCTCACATCAAAGCATGTTGTGTGTGTGTTTTTTTTTTTTTTTTATTTCCCATCTTTAATTCTATTTTAAATAATCTATAAAAAAAAAATATATATATAGATTACATAAAAGTAGTTGTTCGTTCGCATTCATACAGGGGAGCTTGATAGAGAGCAGAGGAGACCATATATTTAAACGAATCATAAAATCGGTTTTGCAAAGGGAGAAAGCTCCTATAATTTCCAGTACTTGATTAAAGGATTGTGCCTAGAATGATATGCACTGATAATTAATTTGATTAAAAACACTTCTGGTCAATTTAAAATTACCTTGCTGTTTCCAATTTCTGGCAAGACAGATCTTAGATGCAAGTATGCTGTGTGTAAATAATTGTAGTTGGTATTTCTTCCATTTTTGTAATCCTATTTGAAAAAGGAACATTTGTGGGGTCAAACAAACTTATTTTCATAATAATGTATTAAACATTATAATAATTTTTTTGTTTTAAATCAGTTAAATCCTCACATTTCTGCCATATGTGGATACAGAGAGCCTCAAGCTTTGTTACACCTCCAGCAGTTATCAGAGTTATTTTTATCAAATTTATAAAGCATGTTAGTTTTAAATAACCTCTTTGCACACCCATTTGGATCTGAAGAAACCTTTAAAACCTGTTTATGAAGAGTTAAATGTGTAAACAGCAATTCCGAGGTCTTGCATTGTAGTCTGTACATTAATAGGCAGACACACAGGAGAAATCCATTGTTGAATGCATTCCCCATAGATGAATCTTTTGCAAAATTGGAAATGGAATATATGCATGTCCCAAAGAGGGAGAATCTGGGCTCCTTGATCAAATTAAAACTTGAAAGAAAGAGCCCAACAGGGTACGCTTACACGTTTAGTGCCTTCAGACACTTCCTTCGAGAATCCTATTTGCGCAAATGGTGAGTTTAAAAATCCTCAAGACGATTGAAAGGAACACAAAATCAATTACGTAACTAATTATCAATTAAAGCAGAACAGAAAGCACTTTCCCCCCATATTCTCTCTGGGCAAATCACTGTCAAAATAAAAGAAATGTTTGCAAATAAGGCTATAATGCAGAGAAAACTAAAAAGCAAACAAAAATATCTTAAGTATGTGATACACAGTATAACCATGTGTCCACAATAAACATATACTGTATCTGAAGGGAAAATATGATGCAATTTCAATATACAGAACTAAAAAATAGAGTAACATATTGCTGTTTAATAAATTAAAATCTAAGTTTGGAGAAAATAATATAGAAATATATTTGGATAAGCTGCAAGAGCAGTATTTGGGCAGCATAGAGTGGGGTCTCGGCCACCATTAGGCGTTTGCCCAAAATGCAATGGTGTTGACAATACATGCCCAATATGCTAACTTGGAACCTGGTGGAGTTACGCATCGAGCAGCAAACTCTGGTTGTGTCTGGTGTATTAGTGAAATGCTGCACATACCGACTTCAGTGATTTTAAAGTGGTCAAGATGCTTGAAGTGGGCTTGGTGCTTTGATTAAAGTTTTAATATCGACACCTCCTAAATTGCACTGTATACCACATGTATAAATTCCCATACAATGTAGCCAAGTTTATCAATGTGAAGATGGCGTGGTGAGGGACCAAGGCACAAGCTTCTTCCTCTTTGGGCACTACACACTAATTTATTAAAAATCTAGTTTTTGTAAATGGGATCCAGTTTTGAAATATCATAAACAGAGAAAAATCTGAAGTCTTGGATCCCCTTTAAAGAAATTGGCCCAGGCCCCACACACAGCCAAACAGACACACAGTCAGGCATACAAACACAGAGTGTAAAACTAACAGATGTCCAGGCGCTCCGTGGTGAATCCAATACAGATTTTTAATGGACACTAAAAGGCATTTTGACTCCAATGAGTCTTTATCAAGCCATATGACTCATTGGAGTTGAAAAGTTGCCATTCCCTGTTGAATAAAAAATTTGCATTGGATTCACAGAGTGCCATGACATCTGTTTTGTTTTACACTCTGTATTTTAGGTAATACCACCTTGGTTTATTAGGCACCTGAGGGTTCCAACATATCACGTAAGCAACAGAAAACACATGCAAACACACCTGCACAGATACACATCTTCCCTCTACAGTAACCAACCAAAGCTATCTACCCTCTCCTCCCTCTCTTGGTAGTACTACCTCAGATGCAGTATAGCTGTGCTGCTTCCTTTTCACAGTAGGACAGCAAGAACCCTGGCGCAGCCACACAGTTAATACCAGAGTGTGGCGATATGATAAAGCCCCTCCATATACTGCCCATATTTGAGCCCTTAGATATGTATCAAAGCACAGAGAATACTCTTTTAGGACTTGCTACAAGGTTAATGCAAACAGGAAGTGATACCTATGATAGAACATCCTCCACCACAGCCACCTGTGAAGGAGCTTGCAGGCTCCCATCTGATAAAGCGCTCCCTTTATTCCCCCAAACAGACTACTAAGCTCTACACATTCCCATGTGGGCAGCTCTGCTGGACAAGACCCTTTACAAGGGTACTACTTGTACCCTCTGTTGATGGCCCTGGGTGCAAACAATGTGTGTCCCAATCCTTTATTAAAAAATAATTCTTAAATTTTTCTTCCAGTTTCCTTCAATAATTTTCCTTACCTCTGCATTTAGAAACGTAGCATCCTTTTTGATATGTGTGTGTGTGTAACCTTTCTGTTTTAAATGTTCTTTTAACTTCTATACATTTTTCTCAAATGTGCTCAATAGAGCAACCGCATCTTAAGCAAATACATTTGCCAATAAGTACACCTCTGAAAGTATGTTGAGGATGGCAACAATTGGCTTACAAAAAGTATTGCCTGCTGTAAGTATTTTACTAAATATTGTCAGTCAATACAGACTTCAATTGTGGCTTACCTATTAAATTTAAATACTGTCATAGAAACTGATGAATCGCATACCAAATCGAATGTCATTAAAGGGATACTATAAACCTGTATTCCTAACACTATAGTTCCCTTTGCCTCCCCACTCCCTCGCGCCACCTCGGCAATAAAGGGTTAAAATCCTTTATCTACCTGATCACAGTGCTGTCGTCCCTCGGTGGAGTGTTGGTGCTCTGCATCCCTTTGGGGGACCTAATGCACATGTGTGGCGAGTACCGCAACTGCATTAGTCCCTCTGCATAGGAAAGCCTTTAATTAATGCTTTCCTATGGGAATTTCTCTGACACTGGATGTCCTCATGCAGAGTGTGAGGACATCCAAGGTCAGGCGACCAAAAGTTGCCTAGCAAGCAGCAGGTGCCTCTAGTGGCTGTCTGGTAGACTGCCACTGGAGGCAGACTTAGTGCTGCAATGTAAAAATGAGCTGAAGTGGTCTGGGTGCCCATCGTGTCCCTTAAGACCATGTTTATTATGGAGAGGAAAACCCGTTTAGGAATTCTATAGCCTATTATGAACACTAAATTCAATTAAGTTGTTATGGTGCCTTGGAGTACATTGGGGGTGTCAGGGCTGGATGAAGCACTTATAGTAAAAAAAAAAATACCACTGGTATATTTAGGGTTGTGATAGCCTAAGTGGGAACTTTTGGCACTAGGTAAAGGAGTATACCCCATATTTTACATTTAAGAGGACTTGGGTTTACCGGTATTCAAGATGCTGTGGACAATAACTCCTTTGACAGTGGTCAGACTTCCAGTACACCGCACATTGAAGACAACCCCTTCATCCAGCCTGCATTCCTCTTAAACAGAAAATGTGGGGTCTACTGTACTGTCCAGCATTTTAACCGACTTGGGTACTGCAGTGTGCTATGGAGCATTTCTGGTGCAATGTATTTGAAATACCTGTTTCCTGCCTAGGAGCAACCAGTTTTTGGGTCTTAGCCATGGGTTTATACTGACATTAAATTTTTTTTGCAATTGATGCTTTACAATATTTAACCCATTTGGTGAGAAATCTAGTCTTGCAGCACAATCATTTCTTTCTCGTTTAAATGTCCAAACAATTTGCAGTGCTCTTTTTACTGGCAGCTTAATAAATGATGTTTTGTTGCTGCCCAGAACTTAATTCCCTCAGGGAACATCAGGTTTCTCCTTTTTTTTTTTTTTTTTTTTCCCCTTGTTTCAACACTGGTTGGAACACACACAAATCTGTGTCTATTCTCATGTGCAGTATAATGTAGACATTTCTAGGTTGATTAGAATGGGCACTTTTGTGTATTGGTAAGGATTCCTCCTATCAATGTGAAATCAAATACTGGGTACAGTAATTCTGTCTGCTTTGAGAACAACTATGCGAATATGATGGCTGAAAGTATACAAATCTGATAAAACTGAACAAAAGATCTGGCTGTCCTTTGGTATGGCATAATGAGAGAATCTGGGGCTAGATTTAGGACATTTTAATACACTAACTGTGCTTAGTAGCTTCCTAAGATTCAGCTGTGCGTTGGGGCTTTTCCGCACCTTGCATTGAGTTATTAAACTTTATCAAAAAAATGTCCCAAAGCTCTGATGAAGCTCCCAGTCAGGCAGAACCAGGTATGTGTAATTTAGTCTAAAGGTTCTGGAATGTTGTTGATTGCCATGGTGTCTTAGAGTGGTATGCCTAAAGCAGTTTTAAATAATTGGCGTTGTTGTAAAGTGGGTTGGTGCATTCATGTTGAAAAGGGGATATCGCACATTCCTTTTTTATTTTTTTATTTTTTTTAGGTTCTGTATTGCTTCACATACATGCAAGATTGCATGAAATGTCATGAACTATTATACTTCTGGTAACCTGATTTGCTTATGTTTGATTTTTCAGTTTTCTCCCTTTTAGATACATGCATGGCCCTCAATCACCTCCTGTATTTGTCAAATGTTGTATTGTCTCAAACGTATTGTACCTTTGTTTACCTGTACCAATTATACCCATGTACAGCACTGCGTAATGTGTTCCTAATTTAGATATAAAGTATAATAATAATTAAAAATATGTAAGGCTTGTCATTTAGTTTTGTTTTTTGCAGTTGGTTGACTTTACCATGATATATATATTTTTTTTTTTTATATACCATTCTGCAGGATAATAACTTGCCTTTTTTGATATGCTTCATAAAAATATATTTTCCATTGCTGCACCTTTTTATATTCTGTTAGTCTGCTTATATGTCAACCTAATTTGGTAATTGGTCTAATTTGGGAGACATTTTCGTATTCTATCATATGTAAAATAAACGTTCACATTATCAAACCTATTAACATGTTGTTGGTTTTTTTTTTGTTTTTTTTTCTTGAAATATACCATTCGTGTAATTTAAATATGTGTTTTTCATGATCTGTTATATATCTCTCTTTCTTGGGCTATTGGGCACTCTCATTTCTTACCAACGTTTTTGTTTTGCAGATTATCGGTACAAAAAAGATGAATTGTTCAAGAGGATTAAGGTTACCACATTTGCCCAGCTGGTAATTGGCTTTTTTTCCTCTTCTCAATAAGGCAGTGTCAGTTTACAGTTTTACTTTTAGTGTCAATTTACTGTTTTGAAAATGTCTATCAATAAGGTTTTTTGTTGTTTAACTAAATCATGAGTTGACAATCAATTTACAACAATTAGTCCAAATTAGTGAAATTAAAGAGAAGAAACTGAAACTGAATTGAAACTTTCTTTTGAATTCTGATATATTTTTTAGTATTGAAAACAATTGTTGATTCCATAAATCAAAACCAGAAGATTTAGCAGTTCCCCTTTTGTGATCTAGAAAATATAAGATTGAGCATGTTTTTTTTTGTTTTTTGTTTTTTAAAATGAAGGTTTCTCTGCATTTTGTGTGCAGGAAACCGAAAACAATCTATTTTAAATAGATGTTAAGAGCTGCACATTTTAGCAAAGCCATGTACTTGCAAGCAACAGCAGACGTGTGACACCATGGGGGAGATTTATAAAGGCAAAAGTAGGTGCTGTTCTGGGGCAAAGTGCTAAATTAAGACTAATCACCATGACAACGAACATAATGTCTTTCAACTTTTAGCACCCCCCAAAAAATAGCACATGTTTTCTTTTGATTTTCCTGCGTTTCTGTTTTGGGAATTGTGTGAGAGGGCTGGAGCATGCACGTGTAATGGGAGTTGGGAGTTAATTATGAGTTCTGTGTATGTGATGAGAATGTATTAAGATTTCTTACATTTATTAGGGTTTTTCTTTTTTCCTAATTAGTTCCACCCCACCCCTATTTGCTTTTTAGTGTAGATAGACGTTATCTCTGGTGGTCTTGTGCATGGAGTGTGCAATCTGCATCTCTGGGAGATGCAGATTACTTTTATTGTTCCCATCATCTTGCTTGATTTACAACAGATACCCACTGATTTACTTCAAAGGGCTGAATTCGCAATGGAGCACTGACCGTGATCTCCACCTGCTGGAGTTACAGACCCTTATGCGCTCCCTTACGACAGTAATTGGCTCTGAACTGGGCCTGGCAATCATTTTGATTTTCAAACTGGCTCATGAAGCTTCATTGCACATGACTGAACTTGCATCAGACACAGAACACCTTAGGATACTCCTGGGCAAATTGTTTTCCAAGGGACAATTCGGTTTTAGACTGAATAGTATCCTTCCTAATGCCTCTACTTAAAGGAAAAACAATTCAGGCTTTTGTTCTTAAGGATCTAGGTGGATGATTGCTACAGATCCATGTTTTATGTTTCATACTCTGTAATCGTATGGTATTGTTTGTGGATCCCAGAGCAAGTTTGAAAAGGACCACGATCTCTATATATTCTTCATAGCAAAGCTGTTTTTAAATTAATAATTATGGGATAACTGTCTGCTGTACTCAGGTTCTTCAGGTTGCATCTGTATCTGAAGACAGTGATGTTGCTGAAATGACCAGAGAGGAGCTGCAGAGGATGGAAGGTAATGAATATTTGATTGTTAAAGTATTGTATGTCAGCTATCTAATTATGGAAACATCTAGAGATGTTGTAAGAAGAAGTCCATTAGCTATCATAAAGATTTTTTTTAATTTTTTTTTCTTTCTATAGGCTCCATTTCCCATTTGTATATCAAACTGTGATTTGCCAAAAATAAAATCTCCCCTTGCATAAAACAAGGCTGTTCCCATATGCTTTCAACATTGCAACCACTACACTGGGTACAATAGTTGCTTAGACCAGTGGTTCTCATACTTTTTAGGTTCAAGGCGCCCTTAATATTTCAATATTTTTCCAAGGCGCCCCAAGTCAAACAAATTTCCTAGGTTGTATATATGTACAGCGCAGCGGCATATACTGGGCCAATGTTTGGCAGAAATGCTTGCCGTTTAGGCGCAGATCCAGTATGTAATCTTGGGATAGATTTTTATTTATTTATTTCTTTTTTAATAGAAACAATCCAGGCACAATAACCACTGCAGCACGTTGTAGTGGTGATGGTGCCAGTAGTGCCGTAGTGCCCTCTGAGAGTAAGTAGTCAAACTGTTTAACCCCTTAAGGACACATGACATGTGTGACATGTCATGATTCCCTTTTATTCCAGAAGTTTGGTCCTTAAGGGGTTAAGAACAGTTTGACAACTTACCTGGGATCTGCCGGGTAAGGGGCTGTAGTAGGGGATAAAGGCAGTATTTTGTGTGAAGCGTGCAATATGTGTGCGTTTGAGGGGTGCAGTGAGTGTACGGGGGTGCATTGTGTTTGTGAAGGATGTAGTGTGTGAAGGGTACAGTGTGTTTGTGCATGAGGTGTACAGTTTGTGTGAGTGTGTGTGTGTAGGGTGCAGGGAGTGTACGGGGGTGCATTGTGTTTGTGAAGGTTGTTGTGTGTGTGTGTGTAGGATGTAGTGGTATGTGGGGCAGTTTGTGTGTGGGGGGGACAGGTTGTATTAGAGGTACAGTTTGTGTGTATGGGAGAGCTATTGTGTCTATGTGGGGGTAGAAAGGTAAATTTACAAATATATTTTAAAAAAATGAAAATATTTTCATATCCCTCCCGCCCCGCGAGATTCGGAGCATTGCCGTGGTAACCGCGGCAAAGCTCTGAGCTTGCAAGAGTAGAACCCGGCGGAGCTGCAGGTTAGAGCTCCCCCGTGTCATCTCTCCCTCCCTACCCTGGTGCTAGCGGACCGGAGAGGGAGATCTCTGACCTCCCCTCCGGTCCTGCAGAGCCGGCAGGGGAGAGCCAGGCACGGTTCCCGGCGCTATGGTCATATGATCATAGCACTGGCAAACTATATTGTGGCACCCCTTTGTGCCCGCTCCTTTTAAAGGAGATAATGGCAAAAAATGCCCCTGTATTTCTAATGCATTATATATCCAACTTAAAATTGCTTACTTTTTCTTGTACTGATTTTAAATTCCAAATAAAAAAAATCTAGACACCCAGGTCACTTATGCTAACAGTGAACTTGCCCCCCAGTAATACAGACAATAAAAATAAATTAGAAATTACTTCTTTTTTTTTTTCCTTCAATCACATTTTTTTTCCTCCTAGACAATGACTCTGTTATAGCCGAAGCAGATACAGAACTTGCAACAAACAGAACTAATGGTAAAGGAAGCCCTAACAGTGTGGCTTTAAGTCCCATCCAGATACTTGATAATGAAGGAGGAGGGGAGTCGCTGCATTCTGCGCGATCTACTTTGCAGAGGTAAATAAACTACAGGTTTCTTACCTAAGCTGAATGTGGTTCTTGGTCTTGACACCATGCATACTATTACTGCAGTATAATATGTTCTCAATATTGGCAGCTCTAGGTTTTGTTCATTATATTTTGGAGGAAATAAACAATACAAGTGTATGAAGGGGCGGACTGACAACTCACAGGGCCCTTGGGCTATGGGAGACCAGGGGCCCCCTTCTGGTGCACAGTTTTTCCCCCTCTGTTTGCTGGTGACATCACACGCAGCATCCCCCACATTTGTTTTCAATCATACAAGTGGCCTCCAAATATGTGTTTGTAGGCGATTTGTGGGGTTCAGTGTGTGGGATGCTACTTGTGATGTGTTCCTGTATGTCAACACGTTGTGTTAGAATTGATGGGAGAGATGGGTGCTGAGGTGGGTGGAGGGGGGCAGGGAGTCCAGGCGGGTGCTAAGGGAGATGGGTGCTGAGTGGGGCATGGGACTAAGGTGGGTGCAAAAGGTGGAAGAAGGCATGGGTGCTGAGGTGAAGGGGGCGTGTGTGCTGAGGTGGAGGGGGCATGGGGGCTCAGGGAGATGGGTGCTGAGGTTTTGGTGCCAAAATGACGTCATGGTGATATGACTCCCCTCTTTTTAAAAAAAAAAAGTTTTTTATAAAACTTTATTATAGAACATGTCTCTATAATATAGAACAAGTGCTCCTGTTGGAACATCATCAAAGGTTACCCTAACCACTTAGTCTCAAAGCACTTTATCAAAAATGGCTTTTATACAATAAACCCTTTTATTGTTTGTTTTATATTTCATATGGTCCTTATACCAAGATATCAATCTACTACAAAACTTCACGTTTCCCATAAGATTCTTGTGTTAGAACTTGAACAACAATGTTAAAGCATGGTAATTGAATCATACCTAGCATCTGTCATTCTTTTTAAATATAAGTAGTAATGAACTAGTATGACATTAGTATTCGCGTGATATGCTCTGAGGAAGACAGGTAACCTGTGCGACATAGTTTGCTTAATCTGCATGTGATCTCGTATAAGATTCTCCAATGGTAGGGAGAAGAACAGAAAGAGTATTGGGGTGGGAACATCAGGAGGTGTGAGAGAAGGATGCATGGAGGAGAGTGGGAGAGGTTAGGAAAGGTGGTGGGTTTTACCAGTGATGTTATTTCCAGAGAAATGACATAGCCCTTTAATTGATATAATAAACTAACGAATCTAGTCCTATATTCCCTGACAATTCACCTTATTAAAGGTTAAATAGAGGTTGCCCTTTACAGGGGCATGCATCACTTTGAGACAAAGCTTTAGTTTTAATGAGGCAGTTGCCTTACTCTGCAGGCTAAAAAAAGAGCAGGTAAATGTGATTTTTTTTTTTTTTTTTTTTTGGGGGGGGGGTCCAATTTACCTGCTTTGTTTTCTCATGCTTTTCACACCCACTCCAGAAAGGCACTGATGTAGCCAACTGATCTAATAAATCAGCGTATCCCTAGGATTGCAGGAAGGGTGCATTGGGCATGCCTGACAGATTTACACATGTGTAGTTGGAAGCTCTCTTCACCTTGTAACTTCCTGACAGAGATGGAGTCTGATCAGTGTGATGCATGCAATGCAGGCTCAGGTGTTGGGTTTCTCTCTCCTGCTGCTGCACAATGGTTCCCTGTTTCTGTCATTAGTGGATTGGGGTGAAATTGAGATGGACATGGTAAGTAGGGGTGGAGGCTGAAGAGACTCCCTTAGCTGAGAGGCGTGCCCTTCAATGCAATCTGACCAAGTTTATTGTAGGTTTATAAACATTTATCACATAGCTGGTTTTATTTTGGTTTGTATAAATATATATATATATTTTTAAGTATTTGCTGCTTATTAAAACAAAAAAACTTGTCTTTTAAAGGAACACTCCATACACTATAATCTGGCGCACTGTTTGGTACAGGTTTGACTTCCAACCTGGGGTTTACAAGGTCCTGCTCCTCTGCAGCCAGAAGCTCTCTTCACCGAGTTAAATTCAGTTGTGCAGGGCTTAGCTCAGTGGCTGAGAGTGATCAATTTACGCTCTCATTCAAGGTCTCACCCTGCATGACTGCAGAGAGGCATATATAGCAGACCTGAGGGCTTGTAGAGTTATTTTTTTTTTTTTTAAAACAATAAAAAAAAGTCAGATTTGACCATTAGACCAATAGTAAATTAGAATTGTCGTCCATGCGTCTGAGTTATACCAGCAGTATGGTTACACTGTATAAACAAACCTTTTCTGATTATTTTAATACATTGTTTAATATTATTATCTAGGCAATTAGACTTTTTTTTTTTTGCTTCAAGTTGCATAGAATATACCGTATATACTCGAGTATAAGCTGAGTTTTTCAGCCCATTTTTTGGGCTGAAAAACCGGAACTCGGCTTATACTCGAGTCAGAGTCTGTATTATGGCAATTTGCATTGCCATAATACAGACTGGGGGGAGAGGGGGGCTGGCAGAGCTGTAACTTACCTTTCCTGCAGCTCCTGTCAGCTCTCTCCTCCTCCGCGCCGTCCGGTCAGCACCTCGGTCAGCTCCCAGTGTAAATCTCGGCTCTCGCGAGACTTACAGTGTAAGCTGACAGAAGAGCAGAACGGACGGCGCAGAGGAGGAGAGAGCTGACAGGAGCTGCAGAACAGGTAAGTTACAGCTCTGCCAGCCCCCCTCCCCCCCCCCCCACTGAACTGCCACTGGACCACCAGGGAAGGAAAGCCCCCCTCCCTGCCATGTATCAAGCAGGGAGGGGGGACGAAAAATAAATAAATAAATAAAATAATAAAAAAAAAATTAATAATAAAAAAAAAAGGGGTATAAGGACCACTATGGGAGGGGGGGGGGGTATAAGGACCACTATGGGAGGGAGGGGGTGGGTTAAGGACCACTATGGGAGGGAGGGGGGGTATAAGGACCGCTATGGGAGGGAGGGGGGGTATAAGGACCACTATGGGAGGGGGGGGGGTAAGGACCACTATGGGAGGGAGGGGGGGGGGATAAGGACCACTATGGGAGGGAGGGGGGGTATAAGGACCACTATGGGAGGGAGGGGGTTATAAGGACCACTATGGGAGGGAGGGGGGTATAAGGACCACTATGGGAGGGAGGGGGGGATAAGGACCACTATGGGAGGGAGGGAGGGGGGATAAGGACCACTATTGGAGGGAGGGGGGTATAAGGACCACTATGGGAGGGAGGGGGGGTATAAGGACCATTATGGGAGGGAGGGGGGGGGTATATGGACCACTATGGGAGGGATGGGGGGGGATAAGGAACACTATGGGAGGGAGAAGGGGGATAAGGACCACTAGGAGAGGGAGGGGGTGGGATAAGGACCACTATGGGAGGGGAGGGGGAAGTAAGGACCACTAGGGGAGGGGAGGGTAAGGACCACTAGGGGAGGGGTGAGTCAGGACCACTGGGGGGGGGAGTGAAGGAACACGGGGGTGGGGAGGTAAGGACCACTGAGGGAGGAGGAGGGGAAGTCAGGACATATGGGGGGGGGAGGGGGCGGCAAAAAATGTTTTGCCTACGGCGGCAAATATCCTTGCACCGGCCCTGCACACACTGCATTCACACACTGCATTCATGCACACACACACTGCATTCATGCACACACACACTGCATTCATGCACACACACACACTGCACTCATACACACACACTGCACTCATACACACACGCTGCACTCATACACACACACATACGCACACACTGCATTCATTATACACACACTGTAAATAAATATTCAATTAATATATTTTTTTTAGGATCTAATTTTATTTAGAAATTTACCAGTAGCTGCTGCATTTCCCACCCTAGTCTTATACTCGAGTCAATAAGTTTCCCCAGTTTTTTGGGATAAAATTAGGGGCCTCGGCTTATATTCGGGTCGGCTTATACTCGAGTATATACGGTACTAATGTTTTTGTTTATGTGACACATGTTTTATGCTTTCTTATTTCAGCCTAATAAGTGGTGTTGGAGAATTAGATCTTGGAAATACACAAATCAAAACTCTTAAGAAAGAACCCTCACCAAGTCCACAATCTCTGGACAAGCCATACACAGACTGCCCATTCCTCCTGCTTGATGTGAGGGATAAAGACTGCTATGAACAGTGCCACATAGTTGGAGGTCAGTGCTCCAGATGTTTAATATTAAATCCTTAACCCCTTAAGGACCAAACTTCTGGAATAAAAGGGAATCATGACATGTCACACATGTCATGTGTCCTTAAGGGGTTAATACTACCAATAGTTTGCTGATCATAATCAAAGTGACAACCCTAATGTTTTCAACATAGCTATTCAACTCTGGAATTTCTGCAGTAGAATCTTAATTTCAGATATTAAAATGACACTCTCCGCGCCAAAACAAATGTAGCTTAATGAAGCAGTTTTGGTGTGTCGATCCCAGGATCACTGCTCAGTTTTGTTTCTGTTTATGCAGCCCTTGCCACACCTCCCTTTGTTGTGACTCGCATACCCTCTGTAGGGAAAAAAATCAATCACATCTTACAGCCCAGTGAAATTATTATGTCTTGCTCTGTTTATTGAACCTTATCACACACAGGGGGTTGTTGCAGGAGATAAAAAAAAAAAATCCAATTTAACCCCATAAGAACAGAAGTAATTGTCCAAGTTCTGAACCAAAACAAAACCTAGAATTTGAGCTAGATGTCTGTTAAACCGTAATTCGCCTTTCATTTTAAGTTCACCACACTTATTGTATATCATTTTGTTCAGGAGAAATATGGCTTACTTTTTACATCACATATTTATATATGAAAAGTAATTTAATATGCATGAAATCTAAAAATAGTGTGAGAAATTAAGAAATGTGATTTTCTTTAACCCCTTAAAGACCAAACTTCTGGAATAAAAGGGAATCATGACATGTCACACATGTCATGTGTCCTTAAGGGGTCCTTTTTGTAGTATGGTATATAAACTCTAACTTTTGAAAAGGGTTAAAGGACCACTATAGGCACCCAGACCACTTCAGCTTAATGAAGTGGTCTGAGTGCCTGGTCCAGCTAGGACTAACCCTTTTTTCTATAAACCTAGCAGTTTCAGAGAAACTGCTATGTTTATATTAGGGTTAATCCAGCCTATAGTGGCTGTCTCATTGACAGCCGCTAGAGGCGCTTACGTGCTTCTCACTGAAAATCACAGTGAGAAGACGCCAGTGTCCACAGGAAAGCATTATGGATGCTTTCCTATGAGACTGGCTGAATGCGCGCGTGGCTCTTGCCGCGCATGCGCATTCAGCTGGAGAGGAGGAGGAGAGCTCCCCGCCCGGTGCTGGAGAAAGAGGTAAGTTTAACCCCTTCCTCTCCATCCAGCCCGGCGGGAGTGGGACCCTGATGGTGGGGGCACCCTCAGGGCACTATAGTGGCCCTTTAAACACATTTTGCAATAAGGGAAGCCAAACTGATTGTGTCCTCCTGGGAGCCCAAATTCTTACCCTCCGCGGACATCCCGAGCCCCACATTTTTATAACCTAACCTGTTTTCAAATGTATGGTTAAAATGCTTATGTATCTCACACCTTTTAACTGGAGCCATTGTCCCTCTTTTTTTTTTTTTTCCCCATTTTTTTTTCAGTACTTCTAAACTTGTGATGCCACTGTTTTTTGTCTTGTCATGGTACATTGTTACAGAGTATGTTATTTGTTGACCATTGTTGTCTATTCTCTCTGCAGCTCATAGTTACCCCATAGCAATGCTTTCAAGGACTATGAATCCCTTCACACATGACATCTTGGAGTTTGTATCCTTTTATGTTTGCTGTTTATAGTGACAAAAGCACTAGTAGTCCTGGTTACTCTTTGTGTGGTTTATTGTAGATGGTTTACAGTCACTTTTGACATTTGTTTAATTTAAGCAAGAGTTAAATCGTTCAGACAAAGGCTTATCTTAACCGTGCATGCATCTGCACTCCGGTATGTCATTTTACCCTTCTCCTGCCAAATCAGGCTAGAGAGTCTTGCAGCATGGTGATGCAGAAGCTGACTATTGCCAATTGGGGTTGCCTGCACTGAACCTCATTCATTAGTGGAAGAACCCTGTAGATAATTTTTTTTTTTTTTTTTTTTTTATGTATTTGGTTCATTCTATAGAATACTTTTCATAAGATAGGTTGCCATTCTAGCAGGCACAGGAGCTGTATGTTGAGTAAAAGGGATCATGCACGCACTTCAAAAAGCATACCTCCTATACCTGTAATCATGGGGTTAGACTTCTTTAACAGAAAATAAATTTAGATCCATAAACCAAATAAGCAGTGACTTGAAAAAAAACGTTGCAAATGTTCTGCAGGCCTCTTTGGTTATTAGTGAGAACATTTCTCCCTTGCCCATGCATTAGAACTTTGTTAAAATAATCTGAATTCTTCACTTGATTTGGAAAGCTAATGCGAAACAATAAATAGAACTAATTGCAACGATTACTGGTTGAACATATAATTCATACCCAGATGACTTTTTTGATATCATTCACCATTTTAATGTAATCAATATACACACACATAAAATATAAATATATATATATATTATTATTATATATATATTTTTTTTTTTTTAAACAAAGGTTCAAATGGTTTTGTTGTCTGAGCACAGTAAAATGAACTCTCATTTTACCGGACTATGCTAAACACTGCCTGACAGTCCTCCAGGATACATTTTGTTTCTAGACGTACAGCATATGCTCCCACTACACAGTGGAATTTGAGTACAGACTTAAAGATATGGTCTGCCATGTTGATTCCATGTAAAAAAGTGCCAAGTAGCTGTTGCTCTGTAAAATATTTCAGATGCATGTTCATTGAGCTCCAGCAAATTGGCAAATGAATATAAAATCTCAACACTTAGAATAAAATATTATAAAGTTTCCAAGTTTTAGTAGACTAGTGTCTCTGCATAAAACCAACCAAAAAGTGTTTGTGTTTTATATATGTGTACATTGACATGTAAAGTTATATTTTGTACATATAACGAATGAAGAAACCTGCAAATCATTAATTTCACTTGACCACATGTATTTAGAAAAATGCTCATGGTAAAATAATTATCTTGTATGATGAAGATGAGAGGATGGCAAGTCAAGCAGCCACCACAATGTGTGAGAGAGGATTTGAGAACCTTTTCATGCTGTCTGGAGGTACGTTATCTAATTCAATTACGGTACCTTTTTTGCGATGGGTGATTTACTTTACAGTGGTGCTCAATATAGAAAATTATGTTTTTGACCAAGATTTCAAATGTAGGAAAAATTTACTCTGAGACATGCAATCATATGATTAAATAATTGTTGTCAAACTTGCTTGCTGTTATTAGCATTCTTAAATTGTATTGTTGATAGACATGGTGAAAAAAGGAGAACATTTCAGGTCCTAATGGACATCATTTAGCTGCATAATAGTGAATAAACTATATAAACCCCAAATCTGCAAAAAATTCTAACTAAGTATTCGTAGAAATTCCTCACCATATTTATTCTCAATGTAGCTTAACAGCTAATACCCTTGTATTGGAGGCAGGACATCAGCCCACCATTCTACCTCTGGTATAGAAAGATGGAAGAGTTGAGACTGCTTGAAGAATTACAAGATGGGGTGCTGGTGTATACAGGGATTTGGGCTCAATGGCTGATTACTGCTTTTTCGACCAACAATTCTTGACTTAACATTCGATTACTCAAGCAAACCTCCTTCCCGAATAAAATTTTAAGTCATGCGCTTCTAGCCAGGCCTTAAAAGTTACTCACCACTGCAAGCCATAGTCTACTCCCCAGGGCTAACTTGTCACTCACTAATGGCGATTTGTTATTGTAAGCCCTCTTAATGTATTTGCAACCTTGCACCGAGCCTTCTTTCCCTTGAAGGGTCAAAATAATAATCTATTTTTCCTTTTTTTAATATATATCCAGGCTTCTTGTTGGGGGCTCCAATTTTTCCAATATAAATTTATTTTGTGTCAAGACAAGTAGATTGGGCTACAACTGTAATCCCTTGGACAGGTAGAATTTTAAAAACAATCTACCCCTGGGTATGTGAAATAAATATACCATCAGAGCTACAGTAATACAAATATCATCCCAACCTTACAAGCACGTTGTCTTTGTGTTACTTTTGATTCTGGCCTCACATTTGAGCCTCACATCCGGTCTGTTGTCAAATCATGCCAATTCCACCTTAAAAACATTGCCCGCGGGGGGCGGGGCCAAGCCAGCGAGCAGAGCAGACGCCTGAAAGCTGAGCTCCCGAGGGAATCACCACTAACCACCGATAATTCGCTGGAACCGGGCCACATATTGAACCGGGAGCTGTTGCCCACATAAAAAGAAACCTGGTGATACAGCTGACACTTTTCCCGAGAGTTTCGGTGAACGGGAACCCAAGATGGCTAGCTGGGGCCTGCAAGCGACGAGGGAGGGAAGAGACGGAGACGGCCGCTCTCCCAACCAACAAACCAGAGACTCTGACACTCGAGCACCCCGTTTCCCCCCACCCCCCGGATCGGAGGGGGTTATCCCGGTCACACGTCAGGAGAAATCACCCAGGCACTGAACGCCAAGAGAGAAGCAAGAGGGCAGAGATATGAGACACGGCCCCGCAAAATGGCCGACGCCGCATGCGGTCAGGACGAGGACAGGCCCGACCTTGCGACCAAACTCGAAGCTATACTGTCCGCGTTCTGGGAGAAGCTGGCGGCCAAGGGGCAACAAGTGGTGGCACTCAGAAAGGCCACAAGCTCACCTAAGGTACTGCCGACAAAAATCCTAAGCAGACGTACACCCCCACCCCTAGCCAGAGCAAGGAACTGGCGCCGACATGGACGGGGCTCCAGACGGGCCAGTAAGCTCAAACGTCCGACCCTGTCACAAACGGAGAACCGCCGGACCAACAACCCTGCACACTCCAACCCACAACCGTGGCAAACAAAGGGGACCCCCCAGACGACTTACCCAGCCCAGAGTCGGGAATTGGTGGATCCAAAGGCACTCAAGCGACGCACCCCAAACCTCCTCCGATTACCCCACACAGTCTCCACTCCCCCCCAGTTCTGCTGCTGGACTTACTCACCATACCAATGACCGTACGGCGGCACACTCCAATGTGCGCCATAATGGCGGTCCCACGAGACAGAGCCTGCGAATTCCGGGGTCACAAGGGAGAACTCTCGGCACCATGGAGATGCGGCCTACCTCACTCCCAGCACACCTGTCCAACCTCCAGGGGCAGCATAGGCTGAACAAAGAGGACTGTGTTGGG